>NW_027167711.1:0-186641 GCF_040954835.1 Lepisosteus oculatus
GTCAAAACGTGTTTTTCAGCAGAAATAAACATGTTTCTGCAAGTTTGGTCAACCCCATGTAAGTTATGGGGCAGTAACAAGACACTTTTCAAAACGTGTTTTTCAGCCCGAAATAAACGCGTTTTTTCAGACAACTGAATCTCCTTGTAATAGCAAGGCTCAGAAGAGCCCACACACTCAGCCCTTAACCCCAGTGTACAGAAAGTGTCAAAACGTGTTTTCCAGCAGAAATAAACATGTTTCTGCAAGTTTGGTCAACCCCATGTAAGTTATGGGGCAGTAACATCACACTTTTCAAAACGTGTTTTTCAGCCCGAAATAAACGCGTTTTTTCAGACAACTGAATCTACTTGTAACAGCAAGGCTCAGAAGTGCCCACACACTCAGCCCTTAACCCCAGTGTGCAGAAAGTGTCCAAACGTGTTTTTCAGCAGAAATAAACATGTTTCTGCAAGTTTGGTCACCCCCATGTAAGTTATGGGGCAGTAACAAGACACTTTTCAAAACGTGTTTTTCAGCCCGAAATAAACGCGTTTTTTCAGACAACTGAATCTCCTTGTAATAGCAAGGCTCAGAAGAGCCCACACACTCAGCCCTTAACCCCAGTGTACAGAAAGTGTCAAAACGTGTTTTCCAGCAGAAATAAACATGTTTCTGCAAGTTTGGTCAACCCCATGTAAGTTATGGGGCAGTAACATCACACTTTTCAAAACGTGTTTTTCAGCCCGAAATAAACGCGTTTTTTCAGACAACTGAATCTACTTGTAACAGCAAGGCTCAGAAGTGCCCACACACTCAGCCCTTAACCCCAGTGTGCAGAAAGGGTCAAAACGTGTTTTTCAGCAGAAATAAACATGTTTCTGCAAGTTTGGTCAACCCCATGTAAGTTATGGGGCAGTAACAAGACACTTTTCAAAACGTGTTTTTCAGCCCGAAATAAACGCGTTTTTTAAGACAGCAGAATCTCAGTGTAACTGCTAGGCTCAGAAGAGCCCACACACTCAGCTCTTAACCCCAGTGTGCAGAAAGTGTCCAAACGTGTTTTTCAGCAGAAATAAACATGTTTCTGCAAGTTTGGTCACCCCCATGTAAGTTATGGGGCAGTAACAAGACACTTTTCAAAACGTGTTTTTCAGCCCGAAATAAACGCGTTTTTTCAGACAACTGAATCTCCTTGTAATAGCAAGGCTCAGAAGAGCCCACACACTCAGCCCTTAACCCCAGTGTACAGAAAGTGTCAAAACGTGTTTTCCAGCAGAAATAAACATGTTTCTGCAAGTTTGGTCACCCCCATGTAAGTTATGGGGCAGTAACAAGACACTTTTCAAAACGTGTTTTTCAGCCCGAAATAAACGCGTTTTTTCAGACAACTGAATCTCCTTGTAATAGCAAGGCTCAGAAGAGCCCACACACTCAGCCCTTAACCCCAGTGTACAGAAAGTGTCAAAACGTGTTTTCCAGCAGAAATAAACATGTTTCTGCAAGTTTGGTCAACCCCATGTAAGTTATGGGGCAGTAACATCACACTTTTCAAAACGTGTTTTTCAGCCCGAAATAAACGCGTTTTTTCAGACAACTGAATCTACTTGTAACAGCAAGGCTCAGAAGTGCCCACACACTCAGCCCTTAACCCCAGTGTGCAGAAAGGGTCAAAACGTGTTTTTCAGCAGAAATAAACATGTTTCTGCAAGTTTGGTCAACCCCATGTAAGTTATGGGGCAGTAACAAGACACTTTTCAAAACGTGTTTTTCAGCCCGAAATAAACGCGTTTTTTCAGACAACTGAATCTCCTTGTAATAGCAAGGCTCAGAAGAGCCCACACACTCAGCCCTTAACCCCAGTGTACAGAAAGTGTCAAAACGTGTTTTCCAGCAGAAATAAACATGTTTCTGCAAGTTTGGTCAACCCCATGTAAGTTATGGGGCAGTAACATCACACTTTTCAAAACGTGTTTTTCAGCCCGAAATAAACGCGTTTTTTCAGACAACTGAATCTACTTGTAACAGCAAGGCTCAGAAGTGCCCACACACTCAGCCCTTAACCCCAGTGTGCAGAAAGTGTCCAAACGTGTTTTTCAGCAGAAATAAACATGTTTCTGCAAGTTTGGTCACCCCCATGTAAGTTATGGGGCAGTAACAAGACACTTTTCAAAACGTGTTTTTCAGCCCGAAATAAACGCGTTTTTTCAGACAACTGAATCTCCTTGTAATAGCAAGGCTCAGAAGAGCCCGCACACTCAGCCCTTAACCCCAGTGTACAGAAAGTGTCAAAACGTGTTTTCCAGCAGAAATAAACATGTTTCTGCAAGTTTGGTCAACCCCATGTAAGTTATGGGGCAGTAACAAGACACTTTTCAAAACGTGTTTTTCAGCCAGAAATAAACGCGTTTTTTCAGACAACTGAATCTCCTTGTAATAGCAAGGCTCAGAAGAGCCCACACACTCAGCCCTTAACCCCAGTGTACAGAAAGTGTCAAAACGTGTTTTCCAGCAGAAATAAACATGTTTCTGCAAGTTTGGTCAACCCCATGTAAGTTATGGGGCAGTAACATCACACTTTTCAAAACGTGTTTTTCAGCCCGAAATAAACGCGTTTTTTCAGACAACTGAATCTACTTGTAACAGCAAGGCTCAGAAGCTCCCACACACTCAGCCCTTAACCCCAGTGTGCAGAAAGGGTCAAAACGTGTTTTTCAGCAGAAATAAACATGTTTCTGCAAGTTTGGTCAACCCCATGTAAGTTATGGGGCAGTAACAAGACACTTTTCAAAACGTGTTTTTCAGCCCGAAATAAACGCGTTTTTTCAGACAACTGAATCTCCTTGTAATAGCAAGGCTCAGAAGAGCCCACACACTCAGCCCTTAACCCCAGTGTACAGAAAGTGTCAAAACGTGTTTTCCAGCAGAAATAAACATGTTTCTGCAAGTTTGGTCAACCCCATGTAAGTTATGGGGCAGTAACAAGACACTTTTCAAAACGTGTTTTTCAGCCCGAAATAAACGCGTTTTTTCAGACAACTGAATCTCCTTGTAATAGCAAGGCTCAGAAGAGCCCACACACTCAGCCCTTAACCCCAGTGTACAGAAAGTGTCAAAATGTGTTTTCCAGCAGAAATAAACATGTTTCTGCAAGTTTGGTCAACCCCATGTAAGTTATGGGGCAGTAACATCACACTTTTCAAAACGTGTTTTTCAGCCCGAAATAAACGCGTTTTTTCAGACAACTGAATCTACTTGTAACAGCAAGGCTCAGAAGTGCCCACACACTCAGCCCTTAACCCCAGTGTGCAGAAAGGGTCAAAACGTGTTTTTCAGCAGAAATAAACATGTTTCTGCAAGTTTGGTCAACCCCATGTAAGTTATGGGGCAGTAACAAGACACTTTTCAAAACGTGTTTTTCAGCCCGAAATAAACGCGTTTTTTCAGACAACTGAATCTCCTTGTAATAGCAAGGCTCAGAAGAGCCCACACACTCAGCCCTTAACCCCAGTGTACAGAAAGTGTCAAAACGTGTTTTCCAGCAGAAATAAACATGTTTCTGCAAGTTTGGTCAACCCCATGTAAGTTATGGGGCAGTAACATCACACTTTTCAAAACGTGTTTTTCAGCCCGAAATAAACGCGTTTTTTCAGACAACTGAATCTACTTGTAACAGCAAGGCTCAGAAGCTCCCACACACTCAGCCCTTAACCCCAGTGTGCAGAAAGGGTCAAAACGTGTTTTTCAGCAGAAATAAACATGTTTCTGCAAGTTTGGTCAACCCCATGTAAGTTATGGGGCAGTAACAAGACACTTTTCAAAACGTGTTTTTCAGCCCGAAATAAACGCGTTTTTTCAGACAACTGAATCTCCTTGTAATAGCAAGGCTCAGAAGAGCCCACACACTCAGCCCTTAACCCCAGTGTACAGAAAGTGTCAAAACGTGTTTTCCAGCAGAAATAAACATGTTTCTGCAAGTTTGGTCAACCCCATGTAAGTTATGGGGCAGTAACAAGACACTTTTCAAAACGTGTTTTTCAGCCCGAAATAAACGCGTTTTTTCAGACAACTGAATCTCCTTGTAATAGCAAGGCTCAGAAGAGCCCACACACTCAGCCCTTAACCCCAGTGTACAGAAAGTGTCAAAATGTGTTTTCCAGCAGAAATAAACATGTTTCTGCAAGTTTGGTCAACCCCATGTAAGTTATGGGGCAGTAACATCACACTTTTCAAAACGTGTTTTTCAGCCCGAAATAAACGCGTTTTTTCAGACAACTGAATCTACTTGTAACAGCAAGGCTCAGAAGTGCCCACACACTCAGCCCTTAACCCCAGTGTGCAGAAAGGGTCAAAACGTGTTTTTCAGCAGAAATAAACATGTTTCTGCAAGTTTGGTCAACCCCATGTAAGTTATGGGGCAGTAACAAGACACTTTTCAAAACGTGTTTTTCAGCCCGAAATAAACGCGTTTTTTCAGACAACTGAATCTCCTTGTAATAGCAAGGCTCAGAAGAGCCCACACACTCAGCCCTTAACCCCAGTGTACAGAAAGTGTCAAAACGTGTTTTCCAGCAGAAATAAACATGTTTCTGCAAGTTTGGTCAACCCCATGTAAGTTATGGGGCAGTAACATCACATTTTTCAAAACGTGTTTTTCAGCCCGAAATAAACGCGTTTTTTCAGACAACTGAATCTACTTGTAACAGCAAGGCTCAGAAGTGCCCACACACTCAGCCCTTAACCCCAGTGTGCAGAAAGGGTCAAAACGTGTTTTTCAGCAGAAATAAACATGTTTCTGCAAGTTTGGTCAACCCCATGTAAGTTATGGGGCAGTAACAAGACACTTTTCAAAACGTGTTTTTCAGCCCGAAATAAACGCGTTTTTTCAGACAACTGAATCTCCTTGTAATAGCAAGGCTCAGAAGAGCCCACACACTCAGCCCTTAACCCCAGTGTACAGAAAGTGTCAAAACGTGTTTTCCAGCAGAAATAAACATGTTTCTGCAAGTTTGGTCAACCCCATGTAAGTTATGGGGCAGTAACATCACACTTTTCAAAACGTGTTTTTCAGCCCGAAATAAACGCGTTTTTTCAGACAACTGAATCTACTTGTAACAGCAAGGCTCAGAAGTGCCCACACACTCAGCCCTTAACCCCAGTGTGCAGAAAGGGTCAAAACGTGTTTTTCAGCAGAAATAAACATGTTTCTGCAAGTTTGGTCAACCCCATGTAAGTTATGGGGCAGTAACAAGACACTTTTCAAAACGTGTTTTTCAGCCCGAAATAAACGCGTTTTTTCAGACAACTGAATCTCCTTGTAATAGCAAGGCTCAGAAGAGCCCACACACTCAGCCCTTAACCCCAGTGTACAGAAAGTGTCAAAATGTGTTTTCCAGCAGAAATAAACATGTTTCTGCAAGTTTGGTCAACCCCATGTAAGTTATGGGGCAGTAACATCACACTTTTCAAAACGTGTTTTTCAGCCCGAAATAAACGCGTTTTTTCAGACAACTGAATCTACTTGTAACAGCAAGGCTCAGAAGTGCCCACACACTCAGCCCTTAACCCCAGTGTGCAGAAAGGGTCAAAACGTGTTTTTCAGCAGAAATAAACATGTTTCTGCAAGTTTGGTCAACCCCATGTAAGTTATGGGGCAGTAACAAGACACTTTTCAAAACGTGTTTTTCAGCCCGAAATAAACGCGTTTTTTCAGACAGCAGAATCTCAGTGTAACTGCTAGGCTCAGAAGAGCCCACACACTCAGCTCTTAACCCCAGTGTGCAGAAAGTGTCCAAACGTGTTTTTCAGCAGAAATAAACATGTTTCTGCAAGTTTGGTCACCCCCATGTAAGTTATGGGGCAGTAACAAGACACTTTTCAAAACGTGTTTTTCAGCCCGAAATAAACGCGTTTTTTCAGACAAATGAATCTCCTTGTAATAGCAAGGCTCAGAAGAGCCCACACACTCAGCCCTTAACCCCAGTGTACAGAAAGTGTCAAAACGTGTTTTCCAGCAGAAATAAACATGTTTCTGCAAGTTTGGTCAACCCCATGTAAGTTATGGGGCAGTAACATCACACTTTTCAAAACGTGTTTTTCAGCCCGAAATAAACGCGTTTTTTCAGACAGCAGAATCTCAGTGTAACTGCTAGGCTCAGAAGAGCCCACACACTCAGCTCTTAACCCCAGTGTGCAGAAAGTGTCCAAACGTGTTTTTCAGCAGAAATAAACATGTTTCTGCAAGTTTGGTCAACCCCATGTAAGTTATGGGGCAGTAACAAGACACTTTTCAAAACGTGTTTTTCAGCCCGAAATAAACGCGTTTTTTCAGACAACTGAATCTCCTTGTAATAGCAAGGCTCAGAAGAGCCCACACACTCAGCCCTTAACCCCAGTGTACAGAAAGTGTCAAAACGTGTTTTCCAGCAGAAATAAACATGTTTCTGCAAGTTTGGTCAACCCCATGTAAGTTATGGGGCAGTAACATCACACTTTTCAAAACGTGTTTTTCAGCCCGAAATAAACGCGTTTTTTCAGACAACTGAATCTACTTGTAACAGCAAGGCTCAGAAGTGCCCACACACTCAGCCCTTAACCCCAGTGTGCAGAAAGGGTCAAAACGTGTTTTTCAGCAGAAATAAACATGTTTCTGCAAGTTTGGTCAACCCCATGTAAGTTATGGGGCAGTAACAAGACACTTTTCAAAACGTGTTTTTCAGCCCGAAATAAACGCGTTTTTTAAGACAGCAGAATCTCAGTGTAACTGCTAGGCTCAGAAGAGCCCACACACTCAGCTCTTAACCCCAGTGTGCAGAAAGTGTCCAAACGTGTTTTTCAGCAGAAATAAACATGTTTCTGCAAGTTTGGTCACCCCCATGTAAGTTATGGGGCAGTAACAAGACACTTTTCAAAACGTGTTTTTCAGCCCGAAATAAACGCGTTTTTTCAGACAACTGAATCTCCTTGTAATAGCAAGGCTCAGAAGAGCCCACACACTCAGCCCTTAACCCCATGTACAGAAAGTGTCAAAACGTGTTTTCCAGCAGAAATAAACATGTTTCTGCAAGTTTGGTCACCCCCATGTAAGTTATGGGGCAGTAACAAGACACTTTTCAAAACGTGTTTTTCAGCCCGAAATAAACGCGTTTTTTCAGACAACTGAATCTCCTTGTAATAGCAAGGCTCAGAAGAGCCCACACACTCAGCCCTTAACCCCAGTGTACAGAAAGTGTCAAAACGTGTTTTCCAGCAGAAATAAACATGTTTCTGCAAGTTTGGTCAACCCCATGTAAGTTATGGGGCAGTAACATCACACTTTTCAAAACGTGTTTTTCAGCCCGAAATAAACGCGTTTTTTCAGACAACTGAATCTACTTGTAACAGCAAGGCTCAGAAGTGCCCACACACTCAGCCCTTAACCCCAGTGTGCAGAAAGGGTCAAAACGTGTTTTTCAGCAGAAATAAACATGTTTCTGCAAGTTTGGTCAACCCCATGTAAGTTATGGGGCAGTAACAAGACACTTTTCAAAACGTGTTTTTCAGCCCGAAATAAACGCGTTTTTTCAGACAACTGAATCTCCTTGTAATAGCAAGGCTCAGAAGAGCCCACACACTCAGCCCTTAACCCCAGTGTACAGAAAGTGTCAAAACGTGTTTTCCAGCAGAAATAAACATGTTTCTGCAAGTTTGGTCAACCCCATGTAAGTTATGGGGCAGTAACATCACACTTTTCAAAACGTGTTTTTCAGCCCGAAATAAACGCGTTTTTTCAGACAACTGAATCTACTTGTAACAGCAAGGCTCAGAAGTGCCCACACACTCAGCCCTTAACCCCAGTGTGCAGAAAGTGTCCAAACGTGTTTTTCAGCAGAAATAAACATGTTTCTGCAAGTTTGGTCACCCCCATGTAAGTTATGGGGCAGTAACAAGACACTTTTCAAAACGTGTTTTTCAGCCCGAAATAAACGCGTTTTTTCAGACAACTGAATCTCATTGTAATAGCAAGGCTCAGAAGAGCCCGCACACTCAGCCCTTAACCCCAGTGTACAGAAAGTGTCAAAACGTGTTTTCCAGCAGAAATAAACATGTTTCTGCAAGTTTGGTCAACCCCATGTAAGTTATGGGGCAGTAACAAGACACTTTTCAAAACGTGTTTTTCAGCCAGAAATAAACGCGTTTTTTCAGACAACTGAATCTCCTTGTAATAGCAAGGCTCAGAAGAGCCCACACACTCAGCCCTTAACCCCAGTGTACAGAAAGTGTCAAAACGTGTTTTCCAGCAGAAATAAACATGTTTCTGCAAGTTTGGTCAACCCCATGTAAGTTATGGGGCAGTAACATCACACTTTTCAAAACGTGTTTTTCAGCCCGAAATAAACGCGTTTTTTCAGACAACTGAATCTACTTGTAACAGCAAGGCTCAGAAGCTCCCACACACTCAGCCCTTAACCCCAGTGTGCAGAAAGGGTCAAAACGTGTTTTTCAGCAGAAATAAACATGTTTCTGCAAGTTTGGTCAACCCCATGTAAGTTATGGGGCAGTAACAAGACACTTTTCAAAACGTGTTTTTCAGCCCGAAATAAACGCGTTTTTTCAGACAACTGAATCTCCTTGTAATAGCAAGGCTCAGAAGAGCCCACACACTCAGCCCTTAACCCCAGTGTACAGAAAGTGTCAAAACGTGTTTTCCAGCAGAAATAAACATGTTTCTGCAAGTTTGGTCAACCCCATGTAAGTTATGGGGCAGTAACAAGACACTTTTCAAAACGTGTTTTTCAGCCCGAAATAAACGCGTTTTTTCAGACAACTGAATCTCCTTGTAATAGCAAGGCTCAGAAGAGCCCACACACTCAGCCCTTAACCCCAGTGTACAGAAAGTGTCAAAATGTGTTTTCCAGCAGAAATAAACATGTTTCTGCAAGTTTGGTCAACCCCATGTAAGTTATGGGGCAGTAACATCACACTTTTCAAAACGTGTTTTTCAGCCCGAAATAAACGCGTTTTTTCAGACAACTGAATCTACTTGTAACAGCAAGGCTCAGAAGTGCCCACACACTCAGCCCTTAACCCCAGTGTGCAGAAAGGGTCAAAACGTGTTTTTCAGCAGAAATAAACATGTTTCTGCAAGTTTGGTCAACCCCATGTAAGTTATGGGGCAGTAACAAGACACTTTTCAAAACGTGTTTTTCAGCCCGAAATAAACGCGTTTTTTCAGACAACTGAATCTCCTTGTAATAGCAAGGCTCAGAAGAGCCCACACACTCAGCCCTTAACCCCAGTGTACAGAAAGTGTCAAAACGTGTTTTCCAGCAGAAATAAACATGTTTCTGCAAGTTTGGTCAACCCCATGTAAGTTATGGGGCAGTAACATCACATTTTTCAAAACGTGTTTTTCAGCCCGAAATAAACGCGTTTTTTCAGACAACTGAATCTACTTGTAACAGCAAGGCTCAGAAGTGCCCACACACTCAGCCCTTAACCCCAGTGTGCAGAAAGGGTCAAAACGTGTTTTTCAGCAGAAATAAACATGTTTCTGCAAGTTTGGTCAACCCCATGTAAGTTATGGGGCAGTAACAAGACACTTTTCAAAACGTGTTTTTCAGCCCGAAATAAACGCGTTTTTTCAGACAACTGAATCTCCTTGTAATAGCAAGGCTCAGAAGAGCCCACACACTCAGCCCTTAACCCCAGTGTACAGAAAGTGTCAAAACGTGTTTTCCAGCAGAAATAAACATGTTTCTGCAAGTTTGGTCAACCCCATGTAAGTTATGGGGCAGTAACATCACACTTTTCAAAACGTGTTTTTCAGCCCGAAATAAACGCGTTTTTTCAGACAACTGAATCTACTTGTAACAGCAAGGCTCAGAAGTGCCCACACACTCAGCCCTTAACCCCAGTGTGCAGAAAGGGTCAAAACGTGTTTTTCAGCAGAAATAAACATGTTTCTGCAAGTTTGGTCAACCCCATGTAAGTTATGGGGCAGTAACAAGACACTTTTCAAAACGTGTTTTTCAGCCCGAAATAAACGCGTTTTTTCAGACAACTGAATCTCCTTGTAATAGCAAGGCTCAGAAGAGCCCACACACTCAGCCCTTAACCCCAGTGTACAGAAAGTGTCAAAATGTGTTTTCCAGCAGAAATAAACATGTTTCTGCAAGTTTGGTCAACCCCATGTAAGTTATGGGGCAGTAACATCACACTTTTCAAAACGTGTTTTTCAGCCCGAAATAAACGCGTTTTTTCAGACAACTGAATCTACTTGTAACAGCAAGGCTCAGAAGTGCCCACACACTCAGCCCTTAACCCCAGTGTGCAGAAAGGGTCAAAACGTGTTTTTCAGCAGAAATAAACATGTTTCTGCAAGTTTGGTCAACCCCATGTAAGTTATGGGGCAGTAACAAGACACTTTTCAAAACGTGTTTTTCAGCCCGAAATAAACGCGTTTTTTCAGACAGCAGAATCTCAGTGTAACTGCTAGGCTCAGAAGAGCCCACACACTCAGCTCTTAACCCCAGTGTGCAGAAAGTGTCCAAACGTGTTTTTCAGCAGAAATAAACATGTTTCTGCAAGTTTGGTCACCCCCATGTAAGTTATGGGGCAGTAACAAGACACTTTTCAAAACGTGTTTTTCAGCCCGAAATAAACGCGTTTTTTCAGACAACTGAATCTCCTTGTAATAGCAAGGCTCAGAAGAGCCCACACACTCAGCCCTTAACCCCAGTGTACAGAAAGTGTCAAAACGTGTTTTCCAGCAGAAATAAACATGTTTCTGCAAGTTTGGTCAACCCCATGTAAGTTATGGGGCAGTAACATCACACTTTTCAAAACGTGTTTTTCAGCCCGAAATAAACGCGTTTTTTCAGACAGCAGAATCTCAGTGTAACTGCTAGGCTCAGAAGAGCCCACACACTCATCTCTTAACCCCAGTGTGCAGAAAGTGTCCAAACGTGTTTTTCAGCAGAAATAAACATGTTTCTGCAAGTTTGGTCAACCCCATGTAAGTTATGGGGCAGTAACAAGACACTTTTCAAAACGTGTTTTTCAGCCCGAAATAAACGCGTTTTTTCAGACAACTGAATCTCCTTGTAATAGCAAGGCTCAGAAGAGCCCACACACTCAGCCCTTAACCCCAGTGTACAGAAAGTGTCAAAACGTGTTTTCCAGCAGAAATAAACATGTTTCTGCAAGTTTGGTCAACCCCATGTAAGTTATGGGGCAGTAACATCACATTTTTCAAAACGTGTTTTTCAGCCCGAAATAAACGCGTTTTTTCAGACAACTGAATCTACTTGTAACAGCAAGGCTCAGAAGTGCCCACACACTCAGCCCTTAACCCCAGTGTGCAGAAAGGGTCAAAACGTGTTTTTCAGCAGAAATAAACATGTTTCTGCAAGTTTGGTCAACCCCATGTAAGTTATGGGGCAGTAACAAGACACTTTTCAAAACGTGTTTTTCAGCCCGAAATAAACGCGTTTTTTCAGACAACTGAATCTCCTTGTAATAGCAAGGCTCAGAAGAGCCCACACACTCAGCCCTTAACCCCAGTGTACAGAAAGTGTCAAAACGTGTTTTCCAGCAGAAATAAACATGTTTCTGCAAGTTTGGTCAACCCCATGTAAGTTATGGGGCAGTAACATCACACTTTTCAAAACGTGTTTTTCAGCCCGAAATAAACGCGTTTTTTCAGACAACTGAATCTACTTGTAACAGCAAGGCTCAGAAGTGCCCACACACTCAGCCCTTAACCCCAGTGTGCAGAAAGGGTCAAAACGTGTTTTTCAGCAGAAATAAACATGTTTCTGCAAGTTTGGTCAACCCCATGTAAGTTATGGGGCAGTAACAAGACACTTTTCAAAACGTGTTTTTCAGCCCGAAATAAACGCGTTTTTTCAGACAACTGAATCTCCTTGTAATAGCAAGGCTCAGAAGAGCCCACACACTCAGCCCTTAACCCCAGTGTGCAGAAAGGGTCAAAACGTGTTTTTCAGCAGAAATAAACATGTTTCTGCAAGTTTGGTCAACCCCATGTAAGTTATGGGGCAGTAACAAGACACTTTTCAAAACGTGTTTTTCAGCCCGAAATAAACGCGTTTTTTCAGACAACTGAATCTACTTGTAACAGCAAGGCTCAGAAGTGCCCACACACTCAGCCCTTAACCCCAGTGTGCAGAAAGGGACAAAACGTGTTTTTCAGCAGAAATAAACATGTTTCTGCAAGTTTGGTCAACCCCATGTAAGTTATGGGGCAGTAACAAGACACTTTTCAAAACGTGTTTTTCAGCCCGAAATAAACGCGTTTTTTCAGACAACTGAATCTCCTTGTAATAGCAAGGCTCAGAAGAGCCCACACACTCAGCCCTTAACCCCAGTGTACAGAAAGTGTCAAAACGTGTTTTCCAGCAGAAATAAACATGTTTCTGCAAGTTTGGTCAACCCCATGTAAGTTATGGGGCAGTAACAAGACACTTTTCAAAACGTGTTTTTCAGCCCGAAATAAACGCGTTTTTTCAGACAGCAGAATCTCAGTGTAACTGCTAGGCTCAGAAGAGCCCACACACTCAGCTCTTAACCCCAGTGTGCAGAAAGTGTCCAAACGTGTTTTTCAGCAGAAATAAACATGTTTCTGCAAGTTTGGTCACCCCCATGTAAGTTATGGGGCAGTAACAAGACACTTTTCAAAACGTGTTTTTCAGCCCGAAATAAACGCGTTTTTTCAGACAACTGAATCTCCTTGTAATAGCAAGGCTCAGAAGAGCCCACACACTCAGCCCTTAACCCCAGTGTACAGAAAGTGTCAAAACGTGTTTTCCAGCAGAAATAAACATGTTTCTGCAAGTTTGGTCAACCCCATGTAAGTTATGGGGCAGTAACAAGACACTTTTCAAAACGTGTTTTTCAGCCCGAAATAAACGCGTTTTTTCAGACAACTGAATCTCCTTGTAATAGCAAGGCTCAGAAGAGCCCACACACTCAGCCCTTAACCCCAGTGTACAGAAAGTGTCAAAATGTGTTTTCCAGCAGAAATAAACATGTTTCTGCAAGTTTGGTCAACCCCATGTAAGTTATGGGGCAGTAACATCACACTTTTCAAAACGTGTTTTTCAGCCCGAAATAAACGCGTTTTTTCAGACAACTGAATCTACTTGTAACAGCAAGGCTCAGAAGTGCCCACACACTCAGCCCTTAACCCCAGTGTGCAGAAAGGGTCAAAACGTGTTTTTCAGCAGAAATAAACATGTTTCTGCAAGTTTGGTCAACCCCATGTAAGTTATGGGGCAGTAACAAGACACTTTTCAAAACGTGTTTTTCAGCCCGAAATAAACGCGTTTTTTCAGACAACTGAATCTCCTTGTAATAGCAAGGCTCAGAAGAGCCCACACACTCAGCCCTTAACCCCAGTGTACAGAAAGTGTCAAAACGTGTTTTCCAGCAGAAATAAACATGTTTCTGCAAGTTTGGTCAACCCCATGTAAGTTATGGGGCAGTAACATCACATTTTTCAAAACGTGTTTTTCAGCCCGAAATAAACGCGTTTTTTCAGACAACTGAATCTACTTGTAACAGCAAGGCTCAGAAGTGCCCACACACTCAGCCCTTAACCCCAGTGTGCAGAAAGGGTCAAAACGTGTTTTTCAGCAGAAATAAACATGTTTCTGCAAGTTTGGTCAACCCCATGTAAGTTATGGGGCAGTAACAAGACACTTTTCAAAACGTGTTTTTCAGCCCGAAATAAACGCGTTTTTTCAGACAACTGAATCTCCTTGTAATAGCAAGGCTCAGAAGAGCCCACACACTCAGCCCTTAACCCCAGTGTACAGAAAGTGTCAAAACGTGTTTTCCAGCAGAAATAAACATGTTTCTGCAAGTTTGGTCAACCCCATGTAAGTTATGGGGCAGTAACATCACACTTTTCAAAACGTGTTTTTCAGCCCGAAATAAACGCGTTTTTTCAGACAACTGAATCTACTTGTAACAGCAAGGCTCAGAAGTGCCCACACACTCAGCCCTTAACCCCAGTGTGCAGAAAGGGTCAAAACGTGTTTTTCAGCAGAAATAAACATGTTTCTGCAAGTTTGGTCAACCCCATGTAAGTTATGGGGCAGTAACAAGACACTTTTCAAAACGTGTTTTTCAGCCCGAAATAAACGCGTTTTTTCAGACAACTGAATCTCCTTGTAATAGCAAGGCTCAGAAGAGCCCACACACTCAGCCCTTAACCCCAGTGTACAGAAAGTGTCAAAATGTGTTTTCCAGCAGAAATAAACATGTTTCTGCAAGTTTGGTCAACCCCATGTAAGTTATGGGGCAGTAACATCACACTTTTCAAAACGTGTTTTTCAGCCCGAAATAAACGCGTTTTTTCAGACAACTGAATCTACTTGTAACAGCAAGGCTCAGAAGTGCCCACACACTCAGCCCTTAACCCCAGTGTGCAGAAAGGGTCAAAACGTGTTTTTCAGCAGAAATAAACATGTTTCTGCAAGTTTGGTCAACCCCATGTAAGTTATGGGGCAGTAACAAGACACTTTTCAAAACGTGTTTTTCAGCCCGAAATAAACGCGTTTTTTCAGACAGCAGAATCTCAGTGTAACTGCTAGGCTCAGAAGAGCCCACACACTCAGCTCTTAACCCCAGTGTGCAGAAAGTGTCCAAACGTGTTTTTCAGCAGAAATAAACATGTTTCTGCAAGTTTGGTCACCCCCATGTAAGTTATGGGGCAGTAACAAGACACTTTTCAAAACGTGTTTTTCAGCCCGAAATAAACGCGTTTTTTCAGACAACTGAATCTCCTTGTAATAGCAAGGCTCAGAAGAGCCCACACACTCAGCCCTTAACCCCAGTGTACAGAAAGTGTCAAAACGTGTTTTCCAGCAGAAATAAACATGTTTCTGCAAGTTTGGTCAACCCCATGTAAGTTATGGGGCAGTAACATCACACTTTTCAAAACGTGTTTTTCAGCCCGAAATAAACGCGTTTTTTCAGACAGCAGAATCTCAGTGTAACTGCTAGGCTCAGAAGAGCCCACACACTCAGCTCTTAACCCCAGTGTGCAGAAAGTGTCCAAACGTGTTTTTCAGCAGAAATAAACATGTTTCTGCAAGTTTGGTCAACCCCATGTAAGTTATGGGGCAGTAACAAGACACTTTTCAAAACGTGTTTTTCAGCCCGAAATAAACGCGTTTTTTCAGACAACTGAATCTCCTTGTAATAGCAAGGCTCAGAAGAGCCCACACACTCAGCCCTTAACCCCAGTGTACAGAAAGTGTCAAAACGTGTTTTCCAGCAGAAATAAACATGTTTCTGCAAGTTTGGTCAACCCCATGTAAGTTATGGGGCAGTAACATCACATTTTTCAAAACGTGTTTTTCAGCCCGAAATAAACGCGTTTTTTCAGACAACTGAATCTACTTGTAACAGCAAGGCTCAGAAGTGCCCACACACTCAGCCCTTAACCCCAGTGTGCAGAAAGGGTCAAAACGTGTTTTTCAGCAGAAATAAACATGTTTCTGCAAGTTTGGTCAACCCCATGTAAGTTATGGGGCAGTAACAAGACACTTTTCAAAACGTGTTTTTCAGCCCGAAATAAACGCGTTTTTTCAGACAACTGAATCTCCTTGTAATAGCAAGGCTCAGAAGAGCCCACACACTCAGCCCTTAACCCCAGTGTACAGAAAGTGTCAAAACGTGTTTTCCAGCAGAAATAAACATGTTTCTGCAAGTTTGGTCAACCCCATGTAAGTTATGGGGCAGTAACATCACACTTTTCAAAACGTGTTTTTCAGCCCGAAATAAACGCGTTTTTTCAGACAACTGAATCTACTTGTAACAGCAAGGCTCAGAAGTGCCCACACACTCAGCCCTTAACCCCCAGTGTGCAGAAAGGGTCAAAACGTGTTTTTCAGCAGAAATAAACATGTTTCTGCAAGTTTGGTCAACCCCATGTAAGTTATGGGGCAGTAACAAGACACTTTTCAAAACGTGTTTTTCAGCCCGAAATAAACGCGTTTTTTCAGACAACTGAATCTCCTTGTAATAGCAAGGCTCAGAAGAGCCCACACACTCAGCCCTTAACCCCAGTGTACAGAAAGTGTCAAAATGTGTTTTCCAGCAGAAATAAACATGTTTCTGCAAGTTTGGTCAACCCCATGTAAGTTATGGGGCAGTAACATCACACTTTTCAAAACGTGTTTTTCAGCCCGAAATAAACGCGTTTTTTCAGACAACTGAATCTACTTGTAACAGCAAGGCTCAGAAGTGCCCACACACTCAGCCCTTAACCCCAGTGTGCAGAAAGGGTCAAAACGTGTTTTTCAGCAGAAATAAACATGTTTCTGCAAGTTTGGTCAACCCCATGTAAGTTATGGGGCAGTAACAAGACACTTTTCAAAACGTGTTTTTCAGCCCGAAATAAACGCGTTTTTTCAGACAGCAGAATCTCAGTGTAACTGCTAGGCTCAGAAGAGCCCACACACTCAGCTCTTAACCCCAGTGTGCAGAAAGTGTCCAAACGTGTTTTTCAGCAGAAATAAACATGTTTCTGCAAGTTTGGTCACCCCCATGTAAGTTATGGGGCAGTAACAAGACACTTTTCAAAACGTGTTTTTCAGCCCGAAATAAACGCGTTTTTTCAGACAACTGAATCTCCTTGTAATAGCAAGGCTCAGAAGAGCCCACACACTCAGCCCTTAACCCCAGTGTACAGAAAGTGTCAAAACGTGTTTTCCAGCAGAAATAAACATGTTTCTGCAAGTTTGGTCAACCCCATGTAAGTTATGGGGCAGTAACATCACACTTTTCAAAACGTGTTTTTCAGCCCGAAATAAACGCGTTTTTTCAGACAGCAGAATCTCAGTGTAACTGCTAGGCTCAGAAGAGCCCACACACTCAGCTCTTAACCCCAGTGTGCAGAAAGTGTCCAAACGTGTTTTTCAGCAGAAATAAACATGTTTCTGCAAGTTTGGTCAACCCCATGTAAGTTATGGGGCAGTAACAAGACACTTTTCAAAACGTGTTTTTCAGCCCGAAATAAACGCGTTTTTTCAGACAACTGAATCTCCTTGTAATAGCAAGGCTCAGAAGAGCCCACACACTCAGCCCTTAACCCCAGTGTACAGAAAGTGTCAAAACGTGTTTTCCAGCAGAAATAAACATGTTTCTGCAAGTTTGGTCAACCCCATGTAAGTTATGGGGCAGTAACATCACATTTTTCAAAACGTGTTTTTCAGCCCGAAATAAACGCGTTTTTTCAGACAACTGAATCTACTTGTAACAGCAAGGCTCAGAAGTGCCCACACACTCAGCCCTTAACCCCAGTGTGCAGAAAGGGTCAAAACGTGTTTTTCAGCAGAAATAAACATGTTTCTGCAAGTTTGGTCAACCCCATGTAAGTTATGGGGCAGTAACAAGACACTTTTCAAAACGTGTTTTTCAGCCCGAAATAAACGCGTTTTTTCAGACAACTGAATCTCCTTGTAATAGCAAGGCTCAGAAGAGCCCACACACTCAGCCCTTAACCCCAGTGTACAGAAAGTGTCAAAACGTGTTTTCCAGCAGAAATAAACATGTTTCTGCAAGTTTGGTCAACCCCATGTAAGTTATGGGGCAGTAACATCACACTTTTCAAAACGTGTTTTTCAGCCCGAAATAAACGCGTTTTTTCAGACAACTGAATCTACTTGTAACAGCAAGGCTCAGAAGTGCCCACACACTCAGCCCTTAACCCCAGTGTGCAGAAAGGGTCAAAACGTGTTTTTCAGCAGAAATAAACATGTTTCTGCAAGTTTGGTCAACCCCATGTAAGTTATGGGGCAGTAACAAGACACTTTTCAAAACGTGTTTTTCAGCCCGAAATAAACGCGTTTTTTCAGACAACTGAATCTCCTTGTAATAGCAAGGCTCAGAAGAGCCCACACACTCAGCCCTTAACCCCAGTGTGCAGAAAGGGTCAAAACGTGTTTTTCAGCAGAAATAAACATGTTTCTGCAAGTTTGGTCAACCCCATGTAAGTTATGGGGCAGTAACAAGACACTTTTCAAAACGTGTTTTTCAGCCCGAAATAAACGCGTTTTTTCAGACAACTGAATCTACTTGTAACAGCAAGGCTCAGAAGTGCCCACACACTCAGCCCTTAACCCCAGTGTGCAGAAAGGGACAAAACGTGTTTTTCAGCAGAAATAAACATGTTTCTGCAAGTTTGGTCAACCCCATGTAAGTTATGGGGCAGTAACAAGACACTTTTCAAAACGTGTTTTTCAGCCCGAAATAAACGCGTTTTTTCAGACAACTGAATCTCCTTGTAATAGCAAGGCTCAGAAGAGCCCACACACTCAGCCCTTAACCCCAGTGTACAGAAAGTGTCAAAACGTGTTTTCCAGCAGAAATAAACATGTTTCTGCAAGTTTGGTCAACCCCATGTAAGTTATGGGGCAGTAACAAGACACTTTTCAAAACGTGTTTTTCAGCCCGAAATAAACGCGTTTTTTCAGACAGCAGAATCTCAGTGTAACTGCTAGGCTCAGAAGAGCCCACACACTCAGCTCTTAACCCCAGTGTGCAGAAAGTGTCCAAACGTGTTTTTCAGCAGAAATAAACATGTTTCTGCAAGTTT
Source organism: Lepisosteus oculatus (assembly GCF_040954835.1). NCBI lineage: Eukaryota > Metazoa > Chordata > Actinopteri > Semionotiformes > Lepisosteidae > Lepisosteus > Lepisosteus oculatus. Next base: position 18,587 of record NW_027167711.1, read on the forward strand.
GGTCACCCCCATGTAAGTTATGGGGCAGTAACAAGACACTTTTCAAAACGTGTTTTTCAGCCCGAAATAAACGCGTTTTTTCAGACAACTGAATCTCCTTGTAATAGCAAGGCTCAGAAGAGCCCACACACTCAGCCCTTAACCCCAGTGTACAGAAAGTGTCAAAACGTGTTTTCCAGCAGAAATAAACATGTTTCTGCAAGTTTGGTCAACCCCATGTAAGTTATGGGGCAGTAACATCACACTTTTCAAAACGTGTTTTTCAGCCCGAAATAAACGCGTTTTTTCAGACAGCAGAATCTCAGTGTAACTGCTAGGCTCAGAAGAGCCCACACACTCAGCTCTTAACCCCAGTGTGCAGAAAGTGTCCAAACGTGTTTTTCAGCAGAAATAAACATGTTTCTGCAAGTTTGGTCACCCCCATGTAAGTTATGGGGCAGTAACAAGACACTTTTCAAAACGTGTTTTTCAGCCCGAAATAAACGCGTTTTTTCAGACAACTGAATCTCCTTGTAATAGTAAGGCTCAGAAGAGCCCACACACTCAGCCCTTAACCCCAGTGTACAGAAAGTGTCAAAACGTGTTTTCCAGCAGAAATAAACATGTTTCTGCAAGTTTGGTCAACCCCATGTAAGTTATGGGGCAGTAACATCACACTTTTCAAAACGTGTTTTTCAGCCCGAAATAAACGCGTTTTTTCAGACAACTGAATCTACTTGTAACAGCAAGGCTCAGAAGTGCCCACACACTCAGCCCTTAACCCCAGTGTGCAGAAAGGGTCAAAACGTGTTTTTCAGCAGAAATAAACATGTTTCTGCAAGTTTGGTCAACCCCATGTAAGTTATGGGGCAGTAACAAGACACTTTTCAAAACGTGTTTTTCAGCCCGAAATAAACGCGTTTTTTCAGACAACTGAATCTCCTTGTAATAGCAAGGCTCAGAAGAGCCCACACACTCAGCCCTTAACCCCAGTGTACAGAAAGTGTCAAAACGTGTTTTCCAGCAGAAATAAACATGTTTCTGCAAGTTTGGTCACCCCCATGTAAGTTATGGGGCAGTAACATCACACTTTTCAAAACGTGTTTTTCAGCCCGAAATAAACGCGTTTTTTCAGACAACTGAATCTCCTTGTAATAGCAAGGCTCAGAAGAGCCCACACACTCAGCCCTTAACCCCAGTGTACAGAAAGTGTCAAAACGTGTTTTCCAGCAGAAATAAACATGTTTCTGCAAGTTTGGTCAACCCCATGTAAGTTATGGGGCAGTAACATCACACTTTTCAAAACGTGTTTTTCAGCCCGAAATAAACGCGTTTTTTCAGACAACTGAATCTACTTGTAACAGCAAGGCTCAGAAGTGCCCACACACTCAGCCCTTAACCCCAGTGTGCAGAAAGGGTCAAAACGTGTTTTTCAGCAGAAATAAACATGTTTCTGCAAGTTTGGTCAACCCCATGTAAGTTATGGGGCAGTAACAAGACACTTTTCAAAACGTGTTTTTCAGCCCGAAATAAACGCGTTTTTTAAGACAGCAGAATCTCAGTGTAACTGCTAGGCTCAGAAGAGCCCACACACTCAGCTCTTAACCCCAGTGTGCAGAAAGTGTCCAAACGTGTTTTTCAGCAGAAATAAACATGTTTCTGCAAGTTTGGTCACCCCCATGTAAGTTATGGGGCAGTAACAAGACACTTTTCAAAACGTGTTTTTCAGCCCGAAATAAACGCGTTTTTTCAGACAACTGAATCTCCTTGTAATAGCAAGGCTCAGAAGAGCCCACACACTCAGCCCTTAACCCCAGTGTACAGAAAGTGTCAAAACGTGTTTTCCAGCAGAAATAAACATGTTTCTGCAAGTTTGGTCAACCCCATGTAAGTTATGGGGCAGTAACAAGAAACTTTTCAAAACGTGTTTTTCAGCCCGAAATAAACGCGTTTTTTCAGACAACTGAATCTCCTTGTAATAGCAAGGCTCAGAAGAGCCCACACACTCAGCCCTTAACCCCAGTGTACAGAAAGTGTCAAAACGTGTTTTCCAGCAGAAATAAACATGTTTCTGCAAGTTTGGTCAACCCCATGTAAGTTATGGGGCAGTAACATCACACTTTTCAAAACGTGTTTTTCAGCCCGAAATAAACGCGTTTTTTCAGACAACTGAATCTACTTGTAACAGCAAGGCTCAGAAGTGCCCACACACTCAGCCCTTAACCCCAGTGTGCAGAAAGGGTCAAAACGTGTTTTTCAGCAGAAATAAACATGTTTCTGCAAGTTTGGTCAACCCCATGTAAGTTATGGGGCAGTAACAAGACACTTTTCAAAACGTGTTTTTCAGCCCGAAATAAACGCGTTTTTTCAGACAACTGAATCTCCTTGTAATAGCAAGGCTCAGAAGAGCCCACACACTCAGCCCTTAACCCCAGTGTACAGAAAGTGTCAAAACGTGTTTTCTAGCAGAAATAAACATGTTTCTGCAAGTTTGGTCAACCCCATGTAAGTTATGGGGCAGTAACATCACACTTTTCAAAACGTGTTTTTCAGCCCGAAATAAACGCGTTTTTTCAGACAACTGAATCTACTTGTAACAGCAAGGCTCAGAAGTGCCCACACACTCAGCCCTTAACCCCAGTGTGCAGAAAGTGTCCAAACGTGTTTTTCAGCAGAAATAAACATGTTTCTGCAAGTTTGGTCACCCCCATGTAAGTTATGGGGCAGTAACAAGACACTTTTCAAAACGTGTTTTTCAGCCCGAAATAAACGCGTTTTTTCAGACAACTGAATCTCCTTGTAATAGCAAGGCTCAGAAGAGCCCACACACTCAGCCCTTAACCCCAGTGTACAGAAAGTGTCAAAACGTGTTTTCCAGCAGAAATAAACATGTTTCTGCAAGTTTGGTCAACCCCATGTAAGTTATGGGGCAGTAACAAGACACTTTTCAAAACGTGTTTTTCAGCCCGAAATAAACGCGTTTTTTCAGACAACTGAATCTCCTTGTAATAGCAAGGCTCAGAAGAGCCCACACACTCAGCCCTTAACCCCAGTGTACAGAAAGTGTCAAAACGTGTTTTCCAGCAGAAATAAACATGTTTCTGCAAGTTTGGTCAACCCCATGTAAGTTATGGGGCAGTAACAAGAAACTTTTCAAAACGTGTTTTTCAGCCCGAAATAAACGCGTTTTTTCAGACAACTGAATCTCCTTGTAATAGCAAGGCTCAGAAGAGCCCACACACTCAGCCCTTAACCCCAGTGTACAGAAAGTGTCAAAACGTGTTTTCCAGCAGAAATAAACATGTTTCTGCAAGTTTGGTCAACCCCATGTAAGTTATGGGGCAGTAACATCACACTTTTCAAAACGTGTTTTTCAGCCCGAAATAAACGCGTTTTTTCAGACAACTGAATCTACTTGTAACAGCAAGGCTCAGAAGTGCCCACACACTCAGCCCTTAACCCCAGTGTGCAGAAAGGGTCAAAACGTGTTTTTCAGCAGAAATAAACATGTTTCTGCAAGTTTGGTCAACCCCATGTAAGTTATGGGGCAGTAACAAGACACTTTTCAAAACGTGTTTTTCAGCCCGAAATAAACGCGTTTTTTCAGACAACTGAATCTCCTTGTAATAGCAAGGCTCAGAAGAGCCCACACACTCAGCCCTTAACCCCAGTGTACAGAAAGTGTCAAAACGTGTTTTCTAGCAGAAATAAACATGTTTCTGCAAGTTTGGTCAACCCCATGTAAGTTATGGGGCAGTAACATCACACTTTTCAAAACGTGTTTTTCAGCCCGAAATAAACGCGTTTTTTCAGACAACTGAATCTACTTGTAACAGCAAGGCTCAGAAGTGCCCACACACTCAGCCCTTAACCCCAGTGTGCAGAAAGTGTCCAAACGTGTTTTTCAGCAGAAATAAACATGTTTCTGCAAGTTTGGTCACCCCCATGTAAGTTATGGGGCAGTAACAAGACACTTTTCAAAACGTGTTTTTCAGCCCGAAATAAACGCGTTTTTTCAGACAACTGAATCTCCTTGTAATAGCAAGGCTCAGAAGAGCCCACACACTCAGCCCTTAACCCCAGTGTACAGAAAGTGTCAAAACGTGTTTTCCAGCAGAAATAAACATGTTTCTGCAAGTTTGGTCAACCCCATGTAAGTTATGGGGCAGTAACAAGACACTTTTCAAAACGTGTTTTTCAGCCCGAAATAAACGCGTTTTTTCAGACAACTGAATCTCCTTGTAATAGCAAGGCTCAGAAGAGCCCACACACTCAGCCCTTAACCCCAGTGTACAGAAAGTGTCAAAACGTGTTTTCCAGCAGAAATAAACATGTTTCTGCAAGTTTGGTCAACCCCATGTAAGTTATGGGGCAGTAACATCACACTTTTCAAAACGTGTTTTTCAGCCCGAAATAAACGCGTTTTTTCAGACAGCAGAATCTCAGTGTAACTGCTAGGCTCAGAAGAGCCCACACACTCAGCTCTTAACCCCAGTGTGCAGAAAGTGTCCAAACGTGTTTTTCAGCAGAAATAAACATGTTTCTGCAAGTTTGGTCAACCCCATGTAAGTTATGGGGCAGTAACAAGACACTTTTCAAAACGTGTTTTTCAGCCCGAAATAAACGCGTTTTTTCAGACAACTGAATCTCCTTGTAATAGCAAGGCTCAGAAGAGCCCACACACTCAGCCCTTAACCCCAGTGTACAGAAAGTGTCAAAACGTGTTTTCCAGCAGAAATAAACATGTTTCTGCAAGTTTGGTCAACCCCATGTAAGTTATGGGGCAGTAACATCACATTTTTCAAAACGTGTTTTTCAGCCCGAAATAAACGCGTTTTTTCAGACAACTGAATCTACTTGTAACAGCAAGGCTCAGAAGTGCCCACACACTCAGCCCTTAACCCCAGTGTGCAGAAAGGGTCAAAACGTGTTTTTCAGCAGAAATAAACATGTTTCTGCAAGTTTGGTCAACCCCATGTAAGTTATGGGGCAGTAACAAGACACTTTTCAAAACGTGTTTTTCAGCCCGAAATAAACGCGTTTTTTCAGACAACTGAATCTCCTTGTAATAGCAAGGCTCAGAAGAGCCCACACACTCAGCCCTTAACCCCAGTGTACAGAAAGTGTCAAAACGTGTTTTCCAGCAGAAATAAACATGTTTCTGCAAGTTTGGTCAACCCCATGTAAGTTATGGGGCAGTAACATCACACTTTTCAAAACGTGTTTTTCAGCCCGAAATAAACGCGTTTTTTCAGACAACTGAATCTACTTGTAACAGCAAGGCTCAGAAGTGCCCACACACTCAGCCCTTAACCCCAGTGTGCAGAAAGGGTCAAAACGTGTTTTTCAGCAGAAATAAACATGTTTCTGCAAGTTTGGTCAACCCCATGTAAGTTATGGGGCAGTAACAAGACACTTTTCAAAACGTGTTTTTCAGCCCGAAATAAACGCGTTTTTTCAGACAACTGAATCTCCTTGTAATAGCAAGGCTCAGAAGAGCCCACACACTCAGCCCTTAACCCCAGTGTGCAGAAAGGGTCAAAACGTGTTTTTCAGCAGAAATAAACATGTTTCTGCAAGTTTGGTCAACCCCATGTAAGTTATGGGGCAGTAACAAGACACTTTTCAAAACGTGTTTTTCAGCCCGAAATAAACGCGTTTTTTCAGACAACTGAATCTACTTGTAACAGCAAGGCTCAGAAGTGCCCACACACTCAGCCCTTAACCCCAGTGTGCAGAAAGGGACAAAACGTGTTTTTCAGCAGAAATAAACATGTTTCTGCAAGTTTGGTCAACCCCATGTAAGTTATGGGGCAGTAACAAGACACTTTTCAAAACGTGTTTTTCAGCCCGAAATAAACGCGTTTTTTCAGACAACTGAATCTCCTTGTAATAGCAAGGCTCAGAAGAGCCCACACACTCAGCCCTTAACCCCAGTGTACAGAAAGTGTCAAAACGTGTTTTCCAGCAGAAATAAACATGTTTCTGCAAGTTTGGTCAACCCCATGTAAGTTATGGGGCAGTAACAAGACACTTTTCAAAACGTGTTTTTCAGCCCGAAATAAACGCGTTTTTTCAGACAGCAGAATCTCAGTGTAACTGCTAGGCTCAGAAGAGCCCACACACTCAGCTCTTAACCCCAGTGTGCAGAAAGTGTCCAAACGTGTTTTTCAGCAGAAATAAACATGTTTCTGCAAGTTTGGTCACCCCCATGTAAGTTATGGGGCAGTAACAAGACACTTTTCAAAACGTGTTTTTCAGCCCGAAATAAACGCGTTTTTTCAGACAACTGAATCTCCTTGTAATAGCAAGGCTCAGAAGAGCCCACACACTCAGCCCTTAACCCCAGTGTACAGAAAGTGTCAAAACGTGTTTTCCAGCAGAAATAAACATGTTTCTGCAAGTTTGGTCAACCCCATGTAAGTTATGGGGCAGTAACATCACACTTTTCAAAACGTGTTTTTCAGCCCGAAATAAACGCGTTTTTTCAGACAGCAGAATCTCAGTGTAACTGCTAGGCTCAGAAGAGCCCACACACTCAGCTCTTAACCCCAGTGTGCAGAAAGTGTCCAAACGTGTTTTTCAGCAGAAATAAACATGTTTCTGCAAGTTTGGTCACCCCCATGTAAGTTATGGGGCAGTAACAAGACACTTTTCAAAACGTGTTTTTCAGCCCGAAATAAACGCGTTTTTTCAGACAACTGAATCTCCTTGTAATAGTAAGGCTCAGAAGAGCCCACACACTCAGCCCTTAACCCCAGTGTACAGAAAGTGTCAAAACGTGTTTTCCAGCAGAAATAAACATGTTTCTGCAAGTTTGGTCAACCCCATGTAAGTTATGGGGCAGTAACATCACACTTTTCAAAACGTGTTTTTCAGCCCGAAATAAACGCGTTTTTTCAGACAACTGAATCTACTTGTAACAGCAAGGCTCAGAAGTGCCCACACACTCAGCCCTTAACCCCAGTGTGCAGAAAGGGTCAAAACGTGTTTTTCAGCAGAAATAAACATGTTTCTGCAAGTTTGGTCAACCCCATGTAAGTTATGGGGCAGTAACAAGACACTTTTCAAAACGTGTTTTTCAGCCCGAAATAAACGCGTTTTTTCAGACAACTGAATCTCCTTGTAATAGCAAGGCTCAGAAGAGCCCACACACTCAGCCCTTAACCCCAGTGTACAGAAAGTGTCAAAACGTGTTTTCCAGCAGAAATAAACATGTTTCTGCAAGTTTGGTCAACCCCATGTAAGTTATGGGGCAGTAACATCACACTTTTCAAAACGTGTTTTTCAGCCCGAAATAAACGCGTTTTTTCAGACAACTGAATCTACTTGTAACAGCAAGGCTCAGAAGTGCCCACACACTCAGCCCTTAACCCCAGTGTGCAGAAAGGGTCAAAACGTGTTTTTCAGCAGAAATAAACATGTTTCTGCAAGTTTGGTCAACCCCATGTAAGTTATGGGGAAGTAACAAGACACTTTTCAAAACGTGTTTTTCAGCCCGAAATAAACGCGTTTTTTCAGACAACTGAATCTCCTTGTAATAGCAAGGCTCAGAAGAGCCCACACACTCAGCCCTTAACCCCAGTGTACAGAAAGTGTCAAAACGTGTTTTCCAGCAGAAATAAACATGTTTCTGCAAGTTTGGTCAACCCCATGTAAGTTATGGGGCAGTAACAAGACACTTTTCAAAACGTGTTTTTCAGCCCGAAATAAACGCGTTTTTTCATACAACTGAATCTCCTTGTAATAGCAAGGCTCAGAAGAGCCCACACACTCAGCCCTTAACCCCAGTGTACAGAAAGTGTCAAAATGTGTTTTCCAGCAGAAATAAACATGTTTCTGCAAGTTTGGTCAACCCCATGTAAGTTATGGGGCAGTAACAAGACACTTTTCAAAACGTGTTTTTCAGCCCGAAATAAACGCGTTTTTTCAGACAACTGAATCTCCTTGTAATAGCAAGGCTCAGAAGAGCCCACACACTCAGCCCTTAACCCCAGTGTACAGAAAGTGTCAAAACGTGTTTTCCAGCAGAAATAAACATGTTTCTGCAAGTTTGGTCAACCCCATGTAAGTTATGGGGCAGTAACATCACACTTTTCAAAACGTGTTTTTCAGCCCGAAATAAACGCGTTTTTTCAGACAGCAGAATCTCAGTGTAACTGCTAGGCTCAGAAGAGCCCACACACTCAGCTCTTAACCCCAGTGTGCAGAAAGTGTCCAAACGTGTTTTTCAGCAGAAATAAACATGTTTCTGCAAGTTTGGTCACCCCCATGTAAGTTATGGGGCAGTAACAAGACACTTTTCAAAACGTGTTTTTCAGCCCGAAATAAACGCGTTTTTTCAGACAACTGAATCTCCTTGTAATAGTAAGGCTCAGAAGAGCCCACACACTCAGCCCTTAACCCCAGTGTACAGAAAGTGTCAAAACGTGTTTTCCAGCAGAAATAAACATGTTTCTGCAAGTTTGGTCAACCCCATGTAAGTTATGGGGCAGTAACATCACACTTTTCAAAACGTGTTTTTCAGCCCGAAATAAACGCGTTTTTTCAGACAACTGAATCTACTTGTAACAGCAAGGCTCAGAAGTGCCCACACACTCAGCCCTTAACCCCAGTGTGCAGAAAGGGTCAAAACGTGTTTTTCAGCAGAAATAAACATGTTTCTGCAAGTTTGGTCAACCCCATGTAAGTTATGGGGCAGTAACAAGACACTTTTCAAAACGTGTTTTTCAGCCCGAAATAAACGCGTTTTTTCAGACAACTGAATCTCCTTGTAATAGCAAGGCTCAGAAGAGCCCACACACTCAGCCCTTAACCCCAGTGTACAGAAAGTGTCAAAACGTGTTTTCCAGCAGAAATAAACATGTTTCTGCAAGTTTGGTCAACCCCATGTAAGTTATGGGGCAGTAACATCACACTTTTCAAAACGTGTTTTTCAGCCCGAAATAAACGCGTTTTTTCAGACAACTGAATCTACTTGTAACAGCAAGGCTCAGAAGTGCCCACACACTCAGCCCTTAACCCCAGTGTGCAGAAAGTGTCCAAACGTGTTTTTCAGCAGAAATAAACATGTTTCTGCAAGTTTGGTCACCCCCATGTAAGTTATGGGGCAGTAACAAGACACTTTTCAAAACGTGTTTTTCAGCCCGAAATAAACGCGTTTTTTCAGACAACTGAATCTCCTTGTAATAGCAAGGCTCAGAAGAGCCCACACACTCAGCCCTTAACCCCAGTGTACAGAAAGTGTCAAAACGTGTTTTCCAGCAGAAATAAACATGTTTCTGCAAGTTTGGTCAACCCCATGTAAGTTATGGGGCAGTAACATCACACTTTTCAAAACGTGTTTTTCAGCCCGAAATAAACGCGTTTTTTCAGACAACTGAATCTACTTGTAACAGCAAGGCTCAGAAGTGCCCACACACTCAGCCCTTAACCCCAGTGTGCAGAAAGGGTCAAAACGTGTTTTTCAGCAGAAATAAACATGTTTCTGCAAGTTTGGTCAACCCCATGTAAGTTATGGGGCAGTAACAAGACACTTTTCAAAACGTGTTTTTCAGCCCGAAATAAACGCGTTTTTTCAGACAACTGAATCTCCTTGTAATAGCAAGGCTCAGAAGAGCCCACACACTCAGCCCTTAACCCCAGTGTACAGAAAGTGTCAAAACGTGTTTTCCAGCAGAAATAAACATGTTTCTGCAAGTTTGGTCAACCCCATGTAAGTTATGGGGCAGTAACATCACACTTTTCAAAACGTGTTTTTCAGCCCGAAATAAACGCGTTTTTTCAGACAACTGAATCTACTTGTAACAGCAAGGCTCAGAAGTGCCCACACACTCAGCCCTTAACCCCAGTGTGCAGAAAGGGTCAAAACGTGTTTTTCAGCAGAAATAAACATGTTTCTGCAAGTTTGGTCAACCCCATGTAAGTTATGGGGCAGTAACAAGACACTTTTCAAAACGTGTTTTTCAGCCCGAAATAAACGCGTTTTTTCAGACAACTGAATCTCCTTGTAATAGCAAGGCTCAGAAGAGCCCACACACTCAGCCCTTAACCCCAGTGTGCAGAAAGGGTCAAAACGTGTTTTTCAGCAGAAATAAACATGTTTCTGCAAGTTTGGTCAACCCCATGTAAGTTATGGGGCAGTAACAAGACACTTTTCAAAACGTGTTTTTCAGCCCGAAATAAACGCGTTTTTTCAGACAACTGAATCTACTTGTAACAGCAAGGCTCAGAAGTGCCCACACACTCAGCCCTTAACCCCAGTGTGCAGAAAGGGACAAAACGTGTTTTTCAGCAGAAATAAACATGTTTCTGCAAGTTTGGTCAACCCCATGTAAGTTATGGGGCAGTAACAAGACACTTTTCAAAACGTGTTTTTCAGCCCGAAATAAACGCGTTTTTTCAGACAACTGAATCTCCTTGTAATAGCAAGGCTCAGAAGAGCCCACACACTCAGCCCTTAACCCCAGTGTGCAGAAAGGGTCAAAACGTGTTTTTCAGCAGAAATAAACATGTTTCTGCAAGTTTGGTCAACCCCATGTAAGTTATGGGGCAGTAACATCACACTTTTCAAAACGTGTTTTTCAGCCCGAAATAAACGCGTTTTTTCAGACAACTGAATCTACTTGTAACAGCAAGGCTCAGAAGTGCCCACACACTCAGCCCTTAACCCCAGTGTGCAGAAAGGGACAAAACGTGTTTTTCAGCAGAAATAAACATGTTTCTGCAAGTTTGGTCAACCCCATGTAAGTTATGGGGCAGTAACAAGACACTTTTCAAAACGTGTTTTTCAGCCCGAAATAAACGCGTTTTTTCAGACAGCAGAATCTCAGTGTAACTGCTAGGCTCAGAAGAGCCCACACACTCAGCTCTTAACCCCAGTGTGCAGAAAGTGTCCAAACGTGTTTTTCAGCAGAAATAAACATGTTTCTGCAAGTTTGGTCACCCCCATGTAAGTTATGGGGCAGTAACAAGACACTTTTCAAAACGTGTTTTTCAGCCCGAAATAAACGCGTTTTTTCAGACAACTGAATCTCCTTGTAATAGCAAGGCTCAGAAGAGCCCACACACTCAGCCCTTAACCCCAGTGTACAGAAAGTGTCAAAACGTGTTTTCCAGCAGAAATAAACATGTTTCTGCAAGTTTGGTCAACCCCATGTAAGTTATGGGGCAGTAACATCACACTTTTCAAAACGTGTTTTTCAGCCCGAAATAAACGCGTTTTTTCAGACAACTGAATCTACTTTTAACATCAAGGCTCAGAAGTGCCCACACACTCAGCCCTTAACCCCAGTGTGCAGAAAGGGTCAAAACGTGTTTTTCAGCAGAAATAAACATGTTTCTGCAAGTTTGGTCAACCCCATGTAAGTTATGGGGCAGTAACAAGACACTTTTCAAAACGTGTTTTTCAGCCCGAAATAAACGCGTTTTTTCAGACAACTGAATCTCCTTGTAATAGCAAGGCTCAGAAGAGCCCACACACTCAGCCCTTAACCCCAGTGTACAGAAAGTGTCAAAACGTGTTTTCCAGCAGAAATAAACATGTTTCTGCAAGTTTGGTCAACCCCATGTAAGTTATGGGGCAGTAACATCACACTTTTCAAAACGTGTTTTTCAGCCCGAAATAAACGCGTTTTTTCAGACAACTGAATCTACTTGTAACAGCAAGGCTCAGAAGTGCCCACACACTCAGCCCTTAACCCCAGTGTGCAGAAAGGGTCAAAACGTGTTTTTCAGCAGAAATAAACATGTTTCTGCAAGTTTGGTCAACCCCATGTAAGTTATGGGGCAGTAACAAGACACTTTTCAAAACGTGTTTTTCAGCCCGAAATAAACGCGTTTTTTCAGACAACTGAATCTCCTTGTAATAGCAAGGCTCAGAAGAGCCCACACACTCAGCCCTTAACCCCAGTGTACAGAAAGTGTCAAAACGTGTTTTCCAGCAGAAATAAACATGTTTCTGCAAGTTTGGTCAACCCCATGTAAGTTATGGGGCAGTAACAAGACACTTTTCAAAACGTGTTTTTCAGCCCGAAATAAACGCGTTTTTTCAGACAACTGAATCTCCTTGTAATAGCAAGGCTCAGAAGAGCCCACACACTCAGCCCTTAACCCCAGTGTACAGAAAGTGTCAAAATGTGTTTTCCAGCAGAAATAAACATGTTTCTGCAAGTTTGGTCAACCCCATGTAAGTTATGGGGCAGTAACATCACACTTTTCAAAACGTGTTTTTCAGCCCGAAATAAACGCGTTTTTTCAGACAACTGAATCTACTTGTAACAGCAAGGCTCAGAAGTGCCCACACACTCAGCCCTTAACCCCAGTGTGCAGAAAGGGTCAAAACGTGTTTTTCAGCAGAAATAAACATGTTTCTGCAAGTTTGGTCAACCCCATGTAAGTTATGGGGCAGTAACAAGACACTTTTCAAAACGTGTTTTTCAGCCCGAAATAAACGCGTTTTTTCAGACAGCAGAATCTCAGTGTAACTGCTAGGCTCAGAAGAGCCCACACACTCAGCTCTTAACCCCAGTGTGCAGAAAGTGTCCAAACGTGTTTTTCAGCAGAAATAAACATGTTTCTGCAAGTTTGGTCACCCCCATGTAAGTTATGGGGCAGTAACAAGACACTTTTCAAAACGTGTTTTTCAGCCCGAAATAAACGCGTTTTTTCAGACAACTGAATCTCCTTGTAATAGCAAGGCTCAGAAGAGCCCACACACTCAGCCCTTAACCCCAGTGTACAGAAAGTGTCAAAACGTGTTTTCCAGCAGAAATAAACATGTTTCTGCAAGTTTGGTCAACCCCATGTAAGTTATGGGGCAGTAACATCACACTTTTCAAAACGTGTTTTTCAGCCCGAAATAAACGCGTTTTTTCAGACAACTGAATCTACTTGTAACAGCAAGGCTCAGAAGTGCCCACACACTCAGCCCTTAACCCCAGTGTGCAGAAAGGGTCAAAACGTGTTTTTCAGCAGAAATAAACATGTTTCTGCAAGTTTGGTCAACCCCATGTAAGTTATGGGGCAGTAACAAGACACTTTTCAAAACGTGTTTTTCAGCCCGAAATAAACGCGTTTTTTCAGACAACTGAATCTCCTTGTAATAGCAAGGCTCAGAAGAGCCCACACACTCAGCCCTTAACCCCAGTGTACAGAAAGTGTCAAAACGTGTTTTCCAGCAGAAATAAACATGTTTCTGCAAGTTTGGTCAACCCCATGTAAGTTATGGGGCAGTAACATCACACTTTTCAAAACGTGTTTTTCAGCCCGAAATAAACGCGTTTTTTCAGACAACTGAATCTACTTGTAACAGCAAGGCTCAGAAGTGCCCACACACTCAGCCCTTAACCCCAGTGTGCAGAAAGGGTCAAAACGTGTTTTTCAGCAGAAATAAACATGTTTCTGCAAGTTTGGTCAACCCCATGTAAGTTATGGGGCAGTAACAAGACACTTTTCAAAACGTGTTTTTCAGCCCGAAATAAACGCGTTTTTTCAGACAACTGAATCTCCTTGTAATAGCAAGGCTCAGAAGAGCCCACACACTCAGCCCTTAACCCCAGTGTGCAGAAAGGGTCAAAACGTGTTTTTCAGCAGAAATAAACATGTTTCTGCAAGTTTGGTCAACCCCATGTAAGTTATGGGGCAGTAACAAGACACTTTTCAAAACGTGTTTTTCAGCCCGAAATAAACGCGTTTTTTCAGACAACTGAATCTACTTGTAACAGCAAGGCTCAGAAGTGCCCACACACTCAGCCCTTAACCCCAGTGTGCAGAAAGGGACAAAACGTGTTTTTCAGCAGAAATAAACATGTTTCTGCAAGTTTGGTCAACCCCATGTAAGTTATGGGGCAGTAACAAGACACTTTTCAAAACGTGTTTTTCAGCCCGAAATAAACGCGTTTTTTCAGACAACTGAATCTCCTTGTAATAGCAAGGCTCAGAAGAGCCCACACACTCAGCCCTTAACCCCAGTGTACAGAAAGTGTCAAAACGTGTTTTCCAGCAGAAATAAACATGTTTCTGCAAGTTTGGTCAACCCCATGTAAGTTATGGGGCAGTAACATCACACTTTTAAAAACGTGTTTTTCAGCCCGAAATAAACGCGTTTTTTCAGACAACTTAATCTACTTGTAACAGCAAGGCTCAGAAGTGCCCACACACTCAGCCCTTAACCCCAGTGTGCAGAAAGGGTCAAAACGTGTTTTTCAGCAGAAATAAACATGTTTCTGCAAGTTTGGTCAACCCCATGTAAGTTATGGGGCAGTAACAAGACACTTTTCAAAACGTGTTTTTCAGCCCGAAATAAACGCGTTTTTTAAGACAGCAGAATCTCAGTGTAACTGCTAGGCTCAGAAGAGCCCACACACTCAGCTCTTAACCCCAGTGTGCAGAAAGTGTCCAAACGTGTTTTTCAGCAGAAATAAACATGTTTCTGCAAGTTTGGTCACCCCCATGTAAGTTATGGGGCAGTAACAAGACACTTTTCAAAACGTGTTTTTCAGCCCGAAATAAACGCGTTTTTACAGACAACTGAATCTCCTTGTAATAGCAAGGCTCAGAAGAGCCCACACACTCAGCCCTTAACCCCAGTGTACAGAAAGTGTCAAAACGTGTTTTCCAGCAGAAATAAACATGTTTCTGCAAGTTTGGTCAACCCCATGTAAGTTTTGGGGCAGTAACAAGACACTTTTCAAAACGTGTTTTTCAGCCCGAAATAAACGCGTTTTTTCAGACAACTGAATCTCCTTGTAATAGCAAGGCTCAGAAGAGCCCACACACTCAGCCCTTAACCCCAGTGTACAGAAAGTGTCAAAACGTGTTTTCCAGCAGAAATAAACATGTTTCTGCAAGTTTGGTCAACCCCATGTAAGTTATGGGGCAGTAACATCACACTTTTCAAAACGTGTTTTTCAGCCCGAAATAAACGCGTTTTTTCAGACAACTGAATCTACTTGTAACAGCAAGGCTCAGAAGTGCCCACACACTCAGCCCTTAACCCCAGTGTGCAGAAAGGGTCAAAACGTGTTTTTCAGCAGAAATAAACATGTTTCTGCAAGTTTGGTCAACCCCATGTAAGTTATGGGGCAGTAACAAGACACTTTTCAAAACGTGTTTTTCAGCCCGAAATAAACGCGTTTTTTCAGACAACTGAATCTCCTTGTAATAGCAAGGCTCAGAAGAGCCCACACACTCAGCCCTTAACCCCAGTGTACAGAAAGTGTCAAAACGTGTTTTCCAGCAGAAATAAACATGTTTCTGCAAGTTTGGTCAACCCCATGTAAGTTATGGGGCAGTAACAAGACACTTTTCAAAACGTGTTTTTCAGCCCGAAATAAATGCGTTTTTTCAGACAACTGAATCTCCTTGTAATAGCAAGGCTCAGAAGAGCCCACACACTCAGCCCTTAACCCCAGTGTACAGAAAGTGTCAAAATGTGTTTTCCAGCAGAAATAAACATGTTTCTGCAAGTTTGGTCAACCCCATGTAAGTTATGGGGCAGTAACAAGACACTTTTCAAAACGTGTTTTTCAGCCCGAAATAAACGCGTTTTTTCAGACAACTGAATCTCCTTGTAATAGCAAGGCTCAGAAGAGCCCACACACTCAGCCCTTAACCCCAGTGTACAGAAAGTGTCAAAACGTGTTTTCCAGCAGAAATAAACATGTTTCTGCAAGTTTGGTCAACCCCATGTAAGTTATGGGGCAGTAACATCACACTTTTCAAAACGTGTTTTTCAGCCCGAAATAAACGCGTTTTTTCAGACAGCAGAATCTCAGTGTAACTGCTAGGCTCAGAAGAGCCCACACACTCAGCTCTTAACCCCAGTGTGCAGAAAGTGTCCAAACGTGTTTTTCAGCAGAAATAAACATGTTTCTGCAAGTTTGGTCACCCCCATGTAAGTTATGGGGCAGTAACAAGACACTTTTCAAAACGTGTTTTTCAGCCCGAAATAAACGCGTTTTTTCAGACAACTGAATCTCCTTGTAATAGTAAGGCTCAGAAGAGCCCACACACTCAGCCCTTAACCCCAGTGTACAGAAAGTGTCAAAACGTGTTTTCCAGCAGAAATAAACATGTTTCTGCAAGTTTGGTCAACCCCATGTAAGTTATGGGGCAGTAACATCACACTTTTCAAAACGTGTTTTTCAGCCCGAAATAAACGCGTTTTTTCAGACAACTGAATCTACTTGTAACAGCAAGGCTCAGAAGTGCCCACACACTCAGCCCTTAACCCCAGTGTGCAGAAAGGGTCAAAACGTGTTTTTCAGCAGAAATAAACATGTTTCTGCAAGTTTGGTCAACCCCATGTAAGTTATGGGGCAGTAACAAGACACTTTTCAAAACGTGTTTTTCAGCCCGAAATAAACGCGTTTTTTCAGACAACTGAATCTCCTTGTAATAGCAAGGCTCAGAAGAGCCCACACACTCAGCCCTTAACCCCAGTGTACAGAAAGTGTCAAAACGTGTTTTCCAGCAGAAATAAACATGTTTCTGCAAGTTTGGTCAACCCCATGTAAGTTATGGGGCAGTAACATCACACTTTTCAAAACGTGTTTTTCAGCCCGAAATAAACGCGTTTTTTCAGACAACTGAATCTACTTGTAACAGCAAGGCTCAGAAGTGCCCACACACTCAGCCCTTAACCCCAGTGTGCAGAAAGTGTCCAAACGTGTTTTTCAGCAGAAATAAACATGTTTCTGCAAGTTTGGTCACCCCCATGTAAGTTATGGGGCAGTAACAAGACACTTTTCAAAACGTGTTTTTCAGCCCGAAATAAACGCGTTTTTTCAGACAACTGAATCTCCTTGTAATAGCAAGGCTCAGAAGAGCCCACACACTCAGCCCTTAACCCCAGTGTACAGAAAGTGTCAAAACGTGTTTTCCAGCAGAAATAAACATGTTTCTGCAAGTTTGGTCAACCCCATGTAAGTTATGGGGCAGTAACATCACACTTTTCAAAACGTGTTTTTCAGCCCGAAATAAACGCGTTTTTTCAGACAACTGAATCTACTTGTAACAGCAAGGCTCAGAAGTGCCCACACACTCAGCCCTTAACCCCAGTGTGCAGAAAGGGTCAAAACGTGTTTTTCAGCAGAAATAAACATGTTTCTGCAAGTTTGGTCAACCCCATGTAAGTTATGGGGCAGTAACAAGACACTTTTCAAAACGTGTTTTTCAGCCCGAAATAAACGCGTTTTTTAAGACAGCAGAATCTCAGTGTAACTGCTAGGCTCAGAAGAGCCCACACACTCAGCTCTTAACCCCAGTGTGCAGAAAGTGTCCAAACGTGTTTTTCAGCAGAAATAAACATGTTTCTGCAAGTTTGGTCACCCCCATGTAAGTTATGGGGCAGTAACAAGACACTTTTCAAAACGTGTTTTTCAGCCCGAAATAAACGCGTTTTTTCAGACAACTGAATCTCCTTGTAATAGCAAGGCTCAGAAGAGCCCACACACTCAGCCCTTAACCCCAGTGTACAGAAAGTGTCAAAACGTGTTTTCCAGCAGAAATAAACATGTTTCTGCAAGTTTGGTCAACCCCATGTAAGTTATGGGGCAGTAACATCACACTTTTCAAAACGTGTTTTTCAGCCCGAAATAAACGCGTTTTTTCAGACAACTGAATCTACTTGTAACAGCAAGGCTCAGAAGTGCCCACACACTCAGCCCTTAACCCCAGTGTGCAGAAAGGGTCAAAACGTGTTTTTCAGCAGAAATAAACATGTTTCTGCAAGTTTGGTCAACCCCATGTAAGTTATGGGGCAGTAACATCACACTTTTCAAAACGTGTTTTTCAGCCCGAAATAAACGCGTTTTTTCAGACAGCAGAATCTCAGTGTAACTGCTAGGCTCAGAAGAGCCCACACACTCAGCTCTTAACCCCAGTGTGCAGAAAGTGTCCAAACGTGTTTTTCAGCAGAAATAAACATGTTTCTGCAAGTTTGGTCACCCCCATGTAAGTTATGGGGCAGTAACAAGACACTTTTCAAAACGTGTTTTTCAGCCCGAAATAAACGCGTTTTTTCAGACAGCAGAATCTCAGTGTAACTGCTAGGCTCAGAAGAGCCCACACACTCAGCTCTTAACCCCAGTGTGCAGAAAGTGTCAAAACGTGTTTTCCAGCAGAAATAAACATGTTTCTGCAAGTTTGGTCAACCCCATGTAAGTTATGGGGCAGTAACAAGACACTTTTCAAAACGTGTTTTTCAGCCCGAAATAAACGCGTTTTTTCAGACAACTGAATCTCCTTGTAATAGCAAGGCTCAGAAGAGCCCACACACTCAGCCCTTAACCCCAGTGTACAGAAAGTGTCAAAACGTGTTTTCCAGCAGAAATAAACATGTTTCTGCAAGTTTGGTCAACCCCATGTAAGTTATGGGGCAGTAACAAGACACTTTTCAAAACGTGTTTTTCAGCCCGAAATAAACGCGTTTTTTCAGACAACTGAATCTCCTTGTAATAGCAAGGCTCAGAAGAGCCCACACACTCAGCCCTTAACCCCAGTGTACAGAAAGTGTCAAAACGTGTTTTCCAGCAGAAATAAACATGTTTCTGCAAGTTTGGTCAACCCCATGTAAGTTATGGGGCAGTAACATCACACTTTTCAAAACGTGTTTTTCAGCCCGAAATAAACGCGTTTTTTCAGACAACTGAATCTACTTGTAACAGCAAGGCTCAGAAGTGCCCACACACTCAGCCCTTAACCCCAGTGTGCAGAAAGGGTCAAAACGTGTTTTTCAGCAGAAATAAACATGTTTCTGCAAGTTTGGTCAACCCCATGTAAGTTATGGGGCAGTAACATCACACTTTTCAAAACGTGTTTTTCAGCCCGAAATAAACGCGTTTTTTCAGACAGCAGAATCTCAGTGTAACTGCTAGGCTCAGAAGAGCCCACACACTCAGCTCTTAACCCCAGTGTGCAGAAAGTGTCCAAACGTGTTTTTCAGCAGAAATAAACATGTTTCTGCAAGTTTGGTCACCCCCATGTAAGTTATGGGGCAGTAACAAGACACTTTTCAAAACGTGTTTTTCAGCCCGAAATAAACGCGTTTTTTCAGACAACTGAATCTCCTTGTAATAGTAAGGCTCAGAAGAGCCCACACACTCAGCCCTTAACCCCAGTGTACAGAAAGTGTCAAAACGTGTTTTCCAGCAGAAATAAACATGTTTCTGCAAGTTTGGTCAACCCCATGTAAGTTATGGGGCAGTAACATCACACTTTTCAAAACGTGTTTTTCAGCCCGAAATAAACGCGTTTTTTCAGACAACTGAATCTACTTGTAACAGCAAGGCTCAGAAGTGCCCACACACTCAGCCCTTAACCCCAGTGTGCAGAAAGGGTCAAAACGTGTTTTTCAGCAGAAATAAACATGTTTCTGCAAGTTTGGTCAACCCCATGTAAGTTATGGGGCAGTAACAAGACACTTTTCAAAACGTGTTTTTCAGCCCGAAATAAACGCGTTTTTTCAGACA
The DNA here is from genome assembly GCF_040954835.1 of Lepisosteus oculatus. Classification (NCBI taxonomy): domain Eukaryota; kingdom Metazoa; phylum Chordata; class Actinopteri; order Semionotiformes; family Lepisosteidae; genus Lepisosteus; species Lepisosteus oculatus. The sequence goes on from NW_027167711.1 coordinate 38,038, forward strand.
ACTGAATCTCCTTGTAATAGCAAGGCTCAGAAGAGCCCACACACTCAGCCCTTAACCCCAGTGTACAGAAAGTGTCAAAACGTGTTTTCCAGCAGAAATAAACATGTTTCTGCAAGTTTGGTCAACCCCATGTAAGTTATGGGGCAGTAACATCACACTTTTCAAAACGTGTTTTTCAGCCCGAAATAAACGCGTTTTTTCAGACAACTGAATCTACTTGTAACAGCAAGGCTCAGAAGTGCCCACACACTCAGCCCTTAACCCCAGTGTGCAGAAAGTGTCCAAACGTGTTTTTCAGCAGAAATAAACATGTTTCTGCAAGTTTGGTCACCCCCATGTAAGTTATGGGGCAGTAACAAGACACTTTTCAAAACGTGTTTTTCAGCCCGAAATAAACGCGTTTTTTCAGACAACTGAATCTCCTTGTAATAGCAAGGCTCAGAAGAGCCCACACACTCAGCCCTTAACCCCAGTGTACAGAAAGTGTCAAAACGTGTTTTCCAGCAGAAATAAACATGTTTCTGCAAGTTTGGTCAACCCCATGTAAGTTATGGGGCAGTAACATCACACTTTTCAAAACGTGTTTTTCAGCCCGAAATAAACGCGTTTTTTCAGACAACTGAATCTACTTGTAACAGCAAGGCTCAGAAGTGCCCACACACTCAGCCCTTAACCCCAGTGTGCAGAAAGGGTCAAAACGTGTTTTTCAGCAGAAATAAACATGTTTCTGCAAGTTTGGTCAACCCCATGTAAGTTATGGGGCAGTAACAAGACACTTTTCAAAACGTGTTTTTCAGCCCGAAATAAACGCGTTTTTTAAGACAGCAGAATCTCAGTGTAACTGCTAGGCTCAGAAGAGCCCACACACTCAGCTCTTAACCCCAGTGTGCAGAAAGTGTCCAAACGTGTTTTTCAGCAGAAATAAACATGTTTCTGCAAGTTTGGTCACCCCCATGTAAGTTATGGGGCAGTAACAAGACACTTTTCAAAACGTGTTTTTCAGCCCGAAATAAACGCGTTTTTTCAGACAACTGAATCTCCTTGTAATAGCAAGGCTCAGAAGAGCCCACACACTCAGCCCTTAACCCCAGTGTACAGAAAGTGTCAAAACGTGTTTTCCAGCAGAAATAAACATGTTTCTGCAAGTTTGGTCAACCCCATGTAAGTTATGGGGCAGTAACAAGACACTTTTCAAAACGTGTTTTTCAGCCCGAAATAAACGCGTTTTTTCAGACAACTGAATCTCCTTGTAATAGCAAGGCTCAGAAGAGCCCACACACTCAGCCCTTAACCCCAGTGTACAGAAAGTGTCAAAACGTGTTTTCCAGCAGAAATAAACATGTTTCTGCAAGTTTGGTCAACCCCATGTAAGTTATGGGGCAGTAACATCACACTTTTCAAAACGTGTTTTTCAGCCCGAAATAAACGCGTTTTTTCAGACAACTGAATCTACTTGTAACAGCAAGGCTCAGAAGTGCCCACACACTCAGCCCTTAACCCCAGTGTGCAGAAAGGGTCAAAACGTGTTTTTCAGCAGAAATAAACATGTTTCTGCAAGTTTGGTCAACCCCATGTAAGTTATGGGGCAGTAACAAGACACTTTTCAAAACGTGTTTTTCAGCCCGAAATAAACGCGTTTTTTCAGACAACTGAATCTCCTTGTAATAGCAAGGCTCAGAAGAGCCCACACACTCAGCCCTTAACCCCAGTGTACAGAAAGTGTCAAAACGTGTTTTCCAGCAGAAATAAACATGTTTCTGCAAGTTTGGTCAACCCCATGTAAGTTATGGGGCAGTAACAAGACACTTTTCAAAACGTGTTTTTCAGCCCGAAATAAACGCGTTTTTTCAGACAACTGAATCTCCTTGTAATAGCAAGGCTCAGAAGAGCCCACACACTCAGCCCTTAACCCCAGTGTACAGAAAGTGTCAAAACGTGTTTTCCAGCAGAAATAAACATGTTTCTGCAAGTTTGGTCAACCCCATGTAAGTTATGGGGCAGTAACATCACACTTTTCAAAACGTGTTTTTCAGCCCGAAATAAACGCGTTTTTTCAGACAGCAGAATCTCAGTGTAACTGCTAGGCTCAGAAGAGCCCACACACTCAGCTCTTAACCCCAGTGTGCAGAAAGTGTCCAAACGTGTTTTTCAGCAGAAATAAACATGTTTCTGCAAGTTTGGTCAACCCCATGTAAGTTATGGGGCAGTAACAAGACACTTTTCAAAACGTGTTTTTCAGCCCGAAATAAACGCGTTTTTTCAGACAACTGAATCTCCTTGTAATAGCAAGGCTCAGAAGAGCCCACACACTCAGCCCTTAACCCCAGTGTACAGAAAGTGTCAAAACGTGTTTTCCAGCAGAAATAAACATGTTTCTGCAAGTTTGGTCAACCCCATGTAAGTTATGGGGCAGTAACATCACATTTTTCAAAACGTGTTTTTCAGCCCGAAATAAACGCGTTTTTTCAGACAACTGAATCTACTTGTAACAGCAAGGCTCAGAAGTGCCCACACACTCAGCCCTTAACCCCAGTGTGCAGAAAGGGTCAAAACGTGTTTTTCAGCAGAAATAAACATGTTTCTGCAAGTTTGGTCAACCCCATGTAAGTTATGGGGCAGTAACAAGACACTTTTCAAAACGTGTTTTTCAGCCCGAAATAAACGCGTTTTTTCAGACAACTGAATCTCCTTGTAATAGCAAGGCTCAGAAGAGCCCACACACTCAGCCCTTAACCCCAGTGTACAGAAAGTGTCAAAACGTGTTTTCCAGCAGAAATAAACATGTTTCTGCAAGTTTGGTCAACCCCATGTAAGTTATGGGGCAGTAACATCACACTTTTCAAAACGTGTTTTTCAGCCCGAAATAAACGCGTTTTTTCAGACAACTGAATCTACTTGTAACAGCAAGGCTCAGAAGTGCCCACACACTCAGCCCTTAACCCCAGTGTGCAGAAAGGGTCAAAACGTGTTTTTCAGCAGAAATAAACATGTTTCTGCAAGTTTGGTCAACCCCATGTAAGTTATGGGGCAGTAACAAGACACTTTTCAAAACGTGTTTTTCAGCCCGAAATAAACGCGTTTTTTCAGACAACTGAATCTCCTTGTAATAGCAAGGCTCAGAAGAGCCCACACACTCAGCCCTTAACCCCAGTGTACAGAAAGTGTCAAAACGTGTTTTCCAGCAGAAATAAACATGTTTCTGCAAGTTTGGTCAACCCCATGTAAGTTATGGGGCAGTAACATCACACTTTTCAAAACGTGTTTTTCAGCCCGAAATAAACGCGTTTTTTCAGACAACTGAATCTACTTGTAACAGCAAGGCTCAGAAGTGCCCACACACTCAGCCCTTAACCCCAGTGTGCAGAAAGGGTCAAAACGTGTTTTTCAGCAGAAATAAACATGTTTCTGCAAGTTTGGTCAACCCCATGTAAGTTATGGGGCAGTAACATCACACTTTTCAAAACGTGTTTTTCAGCCCGAAATAAACGCGTTTTTTCAGACAGCAGAATCTCAGTGTAACTGCTAGGCTCAGAAGAGCCCACACACTCAGCTCTTAACCCCAGTGTGCAGAAAGTGTCCAAACGTGTTTTTCAGCAGAAATAAACATGTTTCTGCAAGTTTGGTCACCCCCATGTAAGTTATGGGGCAGTAACAAGACACTTTTCAAAACGTGTTTTTCAGCCCGAAATAAACGCGTTTTTTCAGACAGCAGAATCTCAGTGTAACTGCTAGGCTCAGAAGAGCCCACACACTCAGCTCTTAACCCCAGTGTGCAGAAAGTGTCAAAACGTGTTTTCCAGCAGAAATAAACATGTTTCTGCAAGTTTGGTCAACCCCATGTAAGTTATGGGGCAGTAACAAGACACTTTTCAAAACGTGTTTTTCAGCCCGAAATAAACGCGTTTTTTCAGACAACTGAATCTCCTTGTAATAGCAAGGCTCAGAAGAGCCCACACACTCAGCCCTTAACCCCAGTGTACAGAAAGTGTCAAAACGTGTTTTCCAGCAGAAATAAACATGTTTCTGCAAGTTTGGTCAACCCCATGTAAGTTATGGGGCAGTAACAAGACACTTTTCAAAACGTGTTTTTCAGCCCGAAATAAACGCGTTTTTTCAGACAACTGAATCTCCTTGTAATAGCAAGGCTCAGAAGAGCCCACACACTCAGCCCTTAACCCCAGTGTACAGAAAGTGTCAAAACGTGTTTTCCAGCAGAAATAAACATGTTTCTGCAAGTTTGGTCAACCCCATGTAAGTTATGGGGCAGTAACATCACACTTTTCAAAACGTGTTTTTCAGCCCGAAATAAACGCGTTTTTTCAGACAACTGAATCTACTTGTAACAGCAAGGCTCAGAAGTGCCCACACACTCAGCCCTTAACCCCAGTGTGCAGAAAGGGTCAAAACGTGTTTTTCAGCAGAAATAAACATGTTTCTGCAAGTTTGGTCAACCCCATGTAAGTTATGGGGCAGTAACATCACACTTTTCAAAACGTGTTTTTCAGCCCGAAATAAACGCGTTTTTTCAGACAGCAGAATCTCAGTGTAACTGCTAGGCTCAGAAGAGCCCACACACTCAGCTCTTAACCCCAGTGTGCAGAAAGTGTCCAAACGTGTTTTTCAGCAGAAATAAACATGTTTCTGCAAGTTTGGTCACCCCCATGTAAGTTATGGGGCAGTAACAAGACACTTTTCAAAACGTGTTTTTCAGCCCGAAATAAACGCGTTTTTTCAGACAACTGAATCTCCTTGTAATAGTAAGGCTCAGAAGAGCCCACACACTCAGCCCTTAACCCCAGTGTACAGAAAGTGTCAAAACGTGTTTTCCAGCAGAAATAAACATGTTTCTGCAAGTTTGGTCAACCCCATGTAAGTTATGGGGCAGTAACATCACACTTTTCAAAACGTGTTTTTCAGCCCGAAATAAACGCGTTTTTTCAGACAACTGAATCTACTTGTAACAGCAAGGCTCAGAAGTGCCCACACACTCAGCCCTTAACCCCAGTGTGCAGAAAGGGTCAAAACGTGTTTTTCAGCAGAAATAAACATGTTTCTGCAAGTTTGGTCAACCCCATGTAAGTTATGGGGCAGTAACAAGACACTTTTCAAAACGTGTTTTTCAGCCCGAAATAAACGCGTTTTTTCAGACAACTGAATCTCCTTGTAATAGCAAGGCTCAGAAGAGCCCACACACTCAGCCCTTAACCCCAGTGTACAGAAAGTGTCAAAACGTGTTTTCCAGCAGAAATAAACATGTTTCTGCAAGTTTGGTCAACCCCATGTAAGTTATGGGGCAGTAACATCACACTTTTCAAAACGTGTTTTTCAGCCCGAAATAAACGCGTTTTTTCAGACAACTGAATCTACTTGTAACAGCAAGGCTCAGAAGTGCCCACACACTCAGCCCTTAACCCCAGTGTGCAGAAAGTGTCCAAACGTGTTTTTCAGCAGAAATAAACATGTTTCTGCAAGTTTGGTCACCCCCATGTAAGTTATGGGGCAGTAACAAGACACTTTTCAAAACGTGTTTTTCAGCCCGAAATAAACGCGTTTTTTCAGACAACTGAATCTCCTTGTAATAGCAAGGCTCAGAAGAGCCCACACACTCAGCCCTTAACCCCAGTGTACAGAAAGTGTCAAAACGTGTTTTCCAGCAGAAATAAACATGTTTCTGCAAGTTTGGTCAACCCCATGTAAGTTATGGGGCAGTAACATCACACTTTTCAAAACGTGTTTTTCAGCCCGAAATAAACGCGTTTTTTCAGACAACTGAATCTACTTGTAACAGCAAGGCTCAGAAGTGCCCACACACTCAGCCCTTAACCCCAGTGTGCAGAAAGGGTCAAAACGTGTTTTTCAGCAGAAATAAACATGTTTCTGCAAGTTTGGTCAACCCCATGTAAGTTATGGGGCAGTAACAAGACACTTTTCAAAACGTGTTTTTCAGCCCGAAATAAACGCGTTTTTTAAGACAGCAGAATCTCAGTGTAACTGCTAGGCTCAGAAGAGCCCACACACTCAGCTCTTAACCCCAGTGTGCAGAAAGTGTCCAAACGTGTTTTTCAGCAGAAATAAACATGTTTCTGCAAGTTTGGTCACCCCCATGTAAGTTATGGGGCAGTAACAAGACACTTTTCAAAACGTGTTTTTCAGCCCGAAATAAACGCGTTTTTTCAGACAACTGAATCTCCTTGTAATAGCAAGGCTCAGAAGAGCCCACACACTCAGCCCTTAACCCCAGTGTACAGAAAGTGTCAAAACGTGTTTTCCAGCAGAAATAAACATGTTTCTGCAAGTTTGGTCAACCCCATGTAAGTTATGGGGCAGTAACAAGACACTTTTCAAAACGTGTTTTTCAGCCCGAAATAAACGCGTTTTTTCAGACAACTGAATCTCCTTGTAATAGCAAGGCTCAGAAGAGCCCACACACTCAGCCCTTAACCCCAGTGTACAGAAAGTGTCAAAACGTGTTTTCCAGCAGAAATAAACATGTTTCTGCAAGTTTGGTCAACCCCATGTAAGTTATGGGGCAGTAACATCACACTTTTCAAAACGTGTTTTTCAGCCCGAAATAAACGCGTTTTTTCAGACAACTGAATCTACTTGTAACAGCAAGGCTCAGAAGTGCCCACACACTCAGCCCTTAACCCCAGTGTGCAGAAAGGGTCAAAACGTGTTTTTCAGCAGAAATAAACATGTTTCTGCAAGTTTGGTCAACCCCATGTAAGTTATGGGGCAGTAACAAGACACTTTTCAAAACGTGTTTTTCAGCCCGAAATAAACGCGTTTTTTCAGACAACTGAATCTCCTTGTAATAGCAAGGCTCAGAAGAGCCCACACACTCAGCCCTTAACCCCAGTGTACAGAAAGTGTCAAAACGTGTTTTCCAGCAGAAATAAACATGTTTCTGCAAGTTTGGTCAACCCCATGTAAGTTATGGGGCAGTAACAAGACACTTTTCAAAACGTGTTTTTCAGCCCGAAATAAACGCGTTTTTTCAGACAACTGAATCTCCTTGTAATAGCAAGGCTCAGAAGAGCCCACACACTCAGCCCTTAACCCCAGTGTACAGAAAGTGTCAAAACGTGTTTTCCAGCAGAAATAAACATGTTTCTGCAAGTTTGGTCAACCCCATGTAAGTTATGGGGCAGTAACATCACACTTTTCAAAACGTGTTTTTCAGCCCGAAATAAACGCGTTTTTTCAGACAGCAGAATCTCAGTGTAACTGCTAGGCTCAGAAGAGCCCACACACTCAGCTCTTAACCCCAGTGTGCAGAAAGTGTCCAAACGTGTTTTTCAGCAGAAATAAACATGTTTCTGCAAGTTTGGTCAACCCCATGTAAGTTATGGGGCAGTAACAAGACACTTTTCAAAACGTGTTTTTCAGCCCGAAATAAACGCGTTTTTTCAGACAACTGAATCTCCTTGTAATAGCAAGGCTCAGAAGAGCCCACACACTCAGCCCTTAACCCCAGTGTACAGAAAGTGTCAAAACGTGTTTTCCAGCAGAAATAAACATGTTTCTGCAAGTTTGGTCAACCCCATGTAAGTTATGGGGCAGTAACATCACATTTTTCAAAACGTGTTTTTCAGCCCGAAATAAACGCGTTTTTTCAGACAACTGAATCTACTTGTAACAGCAAGGCTCAGAAGTGCCCACACACTCAGCCCTTAACCCCAGTGTGCAGAAAGGGTCAAAACGTGTTTTTCAGCAGAAATAAACATGTTTCTGCAAGTTTGGTCAACCCCATGTAAGTTATGGGGCAGTAACAAGACACTTTTCAAAACGTGTTTTTCAGCCCGAAATAAACGCGTTTTTTCAGACAACTGAATCTCCTTGTAATAGCAAGGCTCAGAAGAGCCCACACACTCAGCCCTTAACCCCAGTGTACAGAAAGTGTCAAAACGTGTTTTCCAGCAGAAATAAACATGTTTCTGCAAGTTTGGTCAACCCCATGTAAGTTATGGGGCAGTAACATCACACTTTTCAAAACGTGTTTTTCAGCCCGAAATAAACGCGTTTTTTCAGACAACTGAATCTACTTGTAACAGCAAGGCTCAGAAGTGCCCACACACTCAGCCCTTAACCCCAGTGTGCAGAAAGGGTCAAAACGTGTTTTTCAGCAGAAATAAACATGTTTCTGCAAGTTTGGTCAACCCCATGTAAGTTATGGGGCAGTAACAAGACACTTTTCAAAACGTGTTTTTCAGCCCGAAATAAACGCGTTTTTTCAGACAACTGAATCTCCTTGTAATAGCAAGGCTCAGAAGAGCCCACACACTCAGCCCTTAACCCCAGTGTGCAGAAAGGGTCAAAACGTGTTTTTCAGCAGAAATAAACATGTTTCTGCAAGTTTGGTCAACCCCATGTAAGTTATGGGGCAGTAACAAGACACTTTTCAAAACGTGTTTTTCAGCCCGAAATAAACGCGTTTTTTCAGACAACTGAATCTACTTGTAACAGCAAGGCTCAGAAGTGCCCACACACTCAGCCCTTAACCCCAGTGTGCAGAAAGGGACAAAACGTGTTTTTCAGCAGAAATAAACATGTTTCTGCAAGTTTGGTCAACCCCATGTAAGTTATGGGGCAGTAACAAGACACTTTTCAAAACGTGTTTTTCAGCCCGAAATAAACGCGTTTTTTCAGACAACTGAATCTCCTTGTAATAGCAAGGCTCAGAAGAGCCCACACACTCAGCCCTTAACCCCAGTGTACAGAAAGTGTCAAAACGTGTTTTCCAGCAGAAATAAACATGTTTCTGCAAGTTTGGTCAACCCCATGTAAGTTATGGGGCAGTAACAAGACACTTTTCAAAACGTGTTTTTCAGCCCGAAATAAACGCGTTTTTTCAGACAGCAGAATCTCAGTGTAACTGCTAGGCTCAGAAGAGCCCACACACTCAGCTCTTAACCCCAGTGTGCAGAAAGTGTCCAAACGTGTTTTTCAGCAGAAATAAACATGTTTCTGCAAGTTTGGTCACCCCCATGTAAGTTATGGGGCAGTAACAAGACACTTTTCAAAACGTGTTTTTCAGCCCGAAATAAACGCGTTTTTTCAGACAACTGAATCTCCTTGTAATAGCAAGGCTCAGAAGAGCCCACACACTCAGCCCTTAACCCCAGTGTACAGAAAGTGTCAAAACGTGTTTTCCAGCAGAAATAAACATGTTTCTGCAAGTTTGGTCAACCCCATGTAAGTTATGGGGCAGTAACATCACACTTTTCAAAACGTGTTTTTCAGCCCGAAATAAACGCGTTTTTTCAGACAGCAGAATCTCAGTGTAACTGCTAGGCTCAGAAGAGCCCACACACTCAGCTCTTAACCCCAGTGTGCAGAAAGTGTCCAAACGTGTTTTTCAGCAGAAATAAACATGTTTCTGCAAGTTTGGTCACCCCCATGTAAGTTATGGGGCAGTAACAAGACACTTTTCAAAACGTGTTTTTCAGCCCGAAATAAACGCGTTTTTTCAGACAACTGAATCTCCTTGTAATAGTAAGGCTCAGAAGAGCCCACACACTCAGCCCTTAACCCCAGTGTACAGAAAGTGTCAAAACGTGTTTTCCAGCAGAAATAAACATGTTTCTGCAAGTTTGGTCAACCCCATGTAAGTTATGGGGCAGTAACATCACACTTTTCAAAACGTGTTTTTCAGCCCGAAATAAACGCGTTTTTTCAGACAACTGAATCTACTTGTAACAGCAAGGCTCAGAAGTGCCCACACACTCAGCCCTTAACCCCAGTGTGCAGAAAGGGTCAAAACGTGTTTTTCAGCAGAAATAAACATGTTTCTGCAAGTTTGGTCAACCCCATGTAAGTTATGGGGCAGTAACAAGACACTTTTCAAAACGTGTTTTTCAGCCCGAAATAAACGCGTTTTTTCAGACAACTGAATCTCCTTGTAATAGCAAGGCTCAGAAGAGCCCACACACTCAGCCCTTAACCCCAGTGTACAGAAAGTGTCAAAACGTGTTTTCCAGCAGAAATAAACATGTTTCTGCAAGTTTGGTCAACCCCATGTAAGTTATGGGGCAGTAACAAGACACTTTTCAAAACGTGTTTTTCAGCCCGAAATAAACGCGTTTTTTCAGACAACTGAATCTCCTTGTAATAGCAAGGCTCAGAAGAGCCCACACACTCAGCCCTTAACCCCAGTGTACAGAAAGTGTCAAAACGTGTTTTCCAGCAGAAATAAACATGTTTCTGCAAGTTTGGTCAACCCCATGTAAGTTATGGGGCAGTAACATCACACTTTTCAAAACGTGTTTTTCAGCCCGAAATAAACGCGTTTTTTCAGACAACTGAATCTCCTTGTAATAGCAAGGCTCAGAAGAGCCCACACACTCAGCCCTTAACCCCAGTGTACAGAAAGTGTCAAAACGTGTTTTCTAGCAGAAATAAACATGTTTCTGCAAGTTTGGTCAACCCCATGTAAGTTATGGGGCAGTAACATCACACTTTTCAAAACGTGTTTTTCAGCCCGAAATAAACGCGTTTTTTCAGACAACTGAATCTACTTGTAACAGCAAGGCTCAGAAGTGCCCACACACTCAGCCCTTAACCCCAGTGTGCAGAAAGTGTCCAAACGTGTTTTTCAGCAGAAATAAACATGTTTCTGCAAGTTTGGTCACCCCCATGTAAGTTATGGGGCAGTAACAAGACACTTTTCAAAACGTGTTTTTCAGCCCGAAATAAACGCGTTTTTTCAGACAACTGAATCTCCTTGTAATAGCAAGGCTCAGAAGAGCCCACACACTCAGCCCTTAACCCCAGTGTACAGAAAGTGTCAAAACGTGTTTTCCAGCAGAAATAAACATGTTTCTGCAAGTTTGGTCAACCCCATGTAAGTTATGGGGCAGTAACAAGACACTTTTCAAAACGTGTTTTTCAGCCCGAAATAAACGCGTTTTTTCAGACAACTGAATCTCCTTGTAATAGCAAGGCTCAGAAGAGCCCACACACTCAGCCCTTAACCCCAGTGTACAGAAAGTGTCAAAACGTGTTTTCCAGCAGAAATAAACATGTTTCTGCAAGTTTGGTCAACCCCATGTAAGTTATGGGGCAGTAACATCACACTTTTCAAAACGTGTTTTTCAGCCCGAAATAAACGCGTTTTTTCAGACAACTGAATCTACTTGTAACAGCAAGGCTCAGAAGTGCCCACACACTCAGCCCTTAACCCCAGTGTGCAGAAAGGGTCAAAACGTGTTTTTCAGCAGAAATAAACATGTTTCTGCAAGTTTGGTCAACCCCATGTAAGTTATGGGGCAGTAACAAGACACTTTTCAAAACGTGTTTTTCAGCCCGAAATAAACGCGTTTTTTCAGACAACTGAATCTCCTTGTAATAGCAAGGCTCAGAAGAGCCCACACACTCAGCCCTTAACCCCAGTGTGCAGAAAGGGTCAAAACGTGTTTTTCAGCAGAAATAAACATGTTTCTGCAAGTTTGGTCAACCCCATGTAAGTTATGGGGCAGTAACAAGACACTTTTCAAAACGTGTTTTTCAGCCCGAAATAAACGCGTTTTTTCAGACAACTGAATCTACTTGTAACAGCAAGGCTCAGAAGTGCCCACACACTCAGCCCTTAACCCCAGTGTGCAGAAAGGGACAAAACGTGTTTTTCAGCAGAAATAAACATGTTTCTGCAAGTTTGGTCAACCCCATGTAAGTTATGGGGCAGTAACAAGACACTTTTCAAAACGTGTTTTTCAGCCCGAAATAAACGCGTTTTTTCAGACAACTGAATCTCCTTGTAATAGCAAGGCTCAGAAGAGCCCACACACTCAGCCCTTAACCCCAGTGTACAGAAAGTGTCAAAACGTGTTTTCCAGCAGAAATAAACATGTTTCTGCAAGTTTGGTCAACCCCATGTAAGTTATGGGGCAGTAACAAGACACTTTTCAAAACGTGTTTTTCAGCCCGAAATAAACGCGTTTTTTCAGACAGCAGAATCTCAGTGTAACTGCTAGGCTCAGAAGAGCCCACACACTCAGCTCTTAACCCCAGTGTGCAGAAAGTGTCCAAACGTGTTTTTCAGCAGAAATAAACATGTTTCTGCAAGTTTGGTCACCCCCATGTAAGTTATGGGGCAGTAACAAGACACTTTTCAAAACGTGTTTTTCAGCCCGAAATAAACGCGTTTTTTCAGACAACTGAATCTCCTTGTAATAGCAAGGCTCAGAAGAGCCCACACACTCAGCCCTTAACCCCAGTGTACAGAAAGTGTCAAAACGTGTTTTCCAGCAGAAATAAACATGTTTCTGCAAGTTTGGTCAACCCCATGTAAGTTATGGGGCAGTAACATCACACTTTTCAAAACGTGTTTTTCAGCCCGAAATAAACGCGTTTTTTCAGACAGCAGAATCTCAGTGTAACTGCTAGGCTCAGAAGAGCCCACACACTCAGCTCTTAACCCCAGTGTGCAGAAAGTGTCCAAACGTGTTTTTCAGCAGAAATAAACATGTTTCTGCAAGTTTGGTCACCCCCATGTAAGTTATGGGGCAGTAACAAGACACTTTTCAAAACGTGTTTTTCAGCCCGAAATAAACGCGTTTTTTCAGACAACTGAATCTCCTTGTAATAGTAAGGCTCAGAAGAGCCCACACACTCAGCCCTTAAACCCAGTGTACAGAAAGTGTCAAAACGTGTTTTCCAGCAGAAATAAACATGTTTCTGCAAGTTTGGTCAACCCCATGTAAGTTATGGGGCAGTAACATCACACTTTTCAAAACGTGTTTTTCAGCCCGAAATAAACGCGTTTTTTCAGACAACTGAATCTACTTGTAACAGCAAGGCTCAGAAGTGCCCACACACTCAGCCCTTAACCCCAGTGTGCAGAAAGGGTCAAAACGTGTTTTTCAGCAGAAATAAACATGTTTCTGCAAGTTTGGTCAACCCCATGTAAGTTATGGGGCAGTAACAAGACACTTTTCAAAACGTGTTTTTCAGCCCGAAATAAACGCGTTTTTTCAGACAACTGAATCTCCTTGTAATAGCAAGGCTCAGAAGAGCCCACACACTCAGCCCTTAACCCCAGTGTACAGAAAGTGTCAAAACGTGTTTTCCAGCAGAAATAAACATGTTTCTGCAAGTTTGGTCAACCCCATGTAAGTTATGGGGCAGTAACATCACACTTTTCAAAACGTGTTTTTCAGCCCGAAATAAACGCGTTTTTTCAGACAACTGAATCTACTTGTAATAGCAAGGCTCAGAAGAGCCCACACACTCAGCCCTTAACCCCAGTGTACAGAAAGTGTCAAAACGTGTTTTCCAGCAGAAATAAACATGTTTCTGCAAGTTTGGTCAACCCCATGTAAGTTATGGGGCAGTAACATCACACTTTTCAAAACGTGTTTTTCAGCCCGAAATAAACGCGTTTTTTCAGACAACTGAATCTACTTGTAACAGCAAGGCTCAGAAGTGCCCACACACTCAGCCCTTAACCCCAGTGTGCAGAAAGGGTCAAAACGTGTTTTTCAGCAGAAATAAACATGTTTCTGCAAGTTTGGTCAACCCCATGTAAGTTATGGGGCAGTAACAAGACACTTTTCAAAACGTGTTTTTCAGCCCGAAATAAACGCGTTTTTTCAGACAACTGAATCTCCTTGTAATAGCAAGGCTCAGAAGAGCCCACACACTCAGCCCTTAACCCCAGTGTACAGAAAGTGTCAAAACGTGTTTTCTAGCAGAAATAAACATGTTTCTGCAAGTTTGGTCAACCCCATGTAAGTTATGGGGCAGTAACATCACACTTTTCAAAACGTGTTTTTCAGCCCGAAATAAACGCGTTTTTTCAGACAACTGAATCTACTTGTAACAGCAAGGCTCAGAAGTGCCCACACACTCAGCCCTTAACCCCAGTGTGCAGAAAGGGTCAAAACGTGTTTTTCAGCAGAAATAAACATGTTTCTGCAAGTTTGGTCAACCCCATGTAAGTTATGGGGCAGTAACAAGACACTTTTCAAAACGTGTTTTTCAGCCCGAAATAAACGCGTTTTTTCAGACAACTGAATCTCCTTGTAATAGCAAGGCTCAGAAGAGCCCACACACTCAGCCCTTAACCCCAGTGTACAGAAAGTGTCAAAACGTGTTTTCCAGCAGAAATAAACATGTTTCTGCAAGTTTGGTCAACCCCATGTAAGTTATGGGGCAGTAACAAGACACTTTTCAAAACGTGTTTTTCAGCCCGAAATAAACGCGTTTTTTCAGACAACTGAATCTCCTTGTAATAGCAAGGCTCAGAAGAGCCCACACACTCAGCCCTTAACCCCAGTGTACAGAAAGTGTCAAAATGTGTTTTCCAGCAGAAATAAACATGTTTCTGCAAGTTTGGTCAACCCCATGTAAGTTATGGGGCAGTAACATCACACTTTTCAAAACGTGTTTTTCAGCCCGAAATAAACGCGTTTTTTCAGACAACTGAATCTACTTGTAACAGCAAGGCTCAGAAGTGCCCACACACTCAGCCCTTAACCCCAGTGTGCAGAAAGGGTCAAAACGTGTTTTTCAGCAGAAATAAACATGTTTCTGCAAGTTTGGTCAACCCCATGTAAGTTATGGGGCAGTAACAAGACACTTTTCAAAACGTGTTTTTCAGCCCGAAATAAACGCGTTTTTTCAGACAACTGAATCTCCTTGTAATAGCAAGGCTCAGAAGAGCCCACACACTCAGCCCTTAACCCCAGTGTACAGAAAGTGTCAAAACGTGTTTTCCAGCAGAAATAAACATGTTTCTGCAAGTTTGGTCAACCCCATGTAAGTTATGGGGCAGTAACATCACATTTTTCAAAACGTGTTTTTCAGCCCGAAATAAACGCGTTTTTTCAGACAACTGAATCTACTTGTAACAGCAAGGCTCAGAAGTGCCCACACACTCAGCCCTTAACCCCAGTGTGCAGAAAGGGTCAAAACGCGTTTTTCAGCAGAAATAAACATGTTTCTGCAAGTTTGGTCAACCCCATGTAAGTTATGGGGCAGTAACAAGACACTTTTCAAAACGTGTTTTTCAGCCCGAAATAAACGCGTTTTTTCAGACAACTGAATCTCCTTGTAATAGCAAGGCTCAGAAGAGCCCACACACTCAGCCCAAAACCCCAGTGTACAGAAAGTGTCAAAACGTGTTTTCCAGCAGAAATAAACATGTTTCTGCAAGTTTGGTCAACCCCATGTAAGTTATGGGGCAGTAACATCACACTTTTCAAAACGTGTTTTTCAGCCCGAAATAAACGCGTTTTTTCAGACAACTGAATCTCCTTGTAATAGCAAGGCTCAGAAGTGCCCACACACTCAGCCCTTAACCCCAGTGTGCAGAAAGGGTCAAAACGTGTTTTTCAGCAGAAATAAACATGTTTCTGCAAGTTTGGTCAACCCCATGTAAGTTATGGGGCAGTAACAAGACACTTTTCAAAACGTGTTTTTCAGCCCGAAATAAACGCGTTTTTTCAGACAACTGAATCTCCTTGTAATAGCAAGGCTCAGAAGAGCCCACACACTCAGCCCTTAACCCCAGTGTACAGAAAGTGTCAAAATGTGTTTTCCAGCAGAAATAAACATGTTTCTGCAAGTTTGGTCAACCCCATGTAAGTTATGGGGCAGTAACATCACACTTTTCAAAACGTGTTTTTCAGCCCGAAATAAACGCGTTTTTTCAGACAACTGAATCTACTTGTAACAGCAAGGCTCAGAAGTGCCCACACACTCAGCCCTTAACCCCAGTGTGCAGAAAGGGTCAAAACGTGTTTTTCAGCAGAAATAAACATGTTTCTGCAAGTTTGGTCAACCCCATGTAAGTTATGGGGCAGTAACAAGACACTTTTCAAAACGTGTTTTTCAGCCCGAAATAAACGCGTTTTTTCAGACAGCAGAATCTCAGTGTAACTGCTAGGCTCAGAAGAGCCCACACACTCAGCTCTTAACCCCAGTGTGCAGAAAGTGTCCAAACGTGTTTTTCAGCAGAAATAAACATGTTTCTGCAAGTTTGGTCACCCCCATGTAAGTTATGGGGCAGTAACAAGACACTTTTCAAAACGTGTTTTTCAGCCCGAAATAAACGCGTTTTTTCAGACAACTGAATCTCCTTGTAATAGCAAGGCTCAGAAGAGCCCACACACTCAGCCCTTAACCCCAGTGTACAGAAAGTGTCAAAACGTGTTTTCCAGCAGAAATAAACATGTTTCTGCAAGTTTGGTCAACCCCATGTAAGTTATGGGGCAGTAACATCACACTTTTCAAAACGTGTTTTTCAGCCCGAAATAAACGCGTTTTTTCAGACAGCAGAATCTCAGTGTAACTGCTAGGCTCAGAAGAGCCCACACACTCAGCTCTTAACCCCAGTGTGCAGAAAGTGTCCAAACGTGTTTTTCAGCAGAAATAAACATGTTTCTGCAAGTTTGGTCAACCCCATGTAAGTTATGGGGCAGTAACAAGACACTTTTCAAAACGTGTTTTTCAGCCCGAAATAAACGCGTTTTTTCAGACAACTGAATCTCCTTGTAATAGCAAGGCTCAGAAGAGCCCACACACTCAGCCCTTAACCCCAGTGTACAGAAAGTGTCAAAACGTGTTTTCCAGCAGAAATAAACATGTTTCTGCAAGTTTGGTCAACCCCATGCAAGTTATGGGGCAGTAACATCACATTTTTCAAAACGTGTTTTTCAGCCCGAAATAAACGCGTTTTTTCAGACAACTGAATCTACTTGTAACAGCAAGGCTCAGAAGTGCCCACACACTCAGCCCTTAACCCCAGTGTGCAGAAAGGGTCAAAACGTGTTTTTCAGCAGAAATAAACATGTTTCTGCAAGTTTGGTCAACCCCATGTAAGTTATGGGGCAGTAACAAGACACTTTTCAAAACGTGTTTTTCAGCCCGAAATAAACGCGTTTTTTCAGACAACTGAATCTCCTTGTAATAGCAAGGCTCAGAAGAGCCCACACACTCAGCCCTTAACCCCAGTGTACAGAAAGTGTCAAAACGTGTTTTCCAGCAGAAATAAACATGTTTCTGCAAGTTTGGTCAACCCCATGTAAGTTATGGGGCAGTAACATCACACTTTTCAAAACGTGTTTTTCAGCCCGAAATAAACGCGTTTTTTCAGACAACTGAATCTACTTGTAACAGCAAGGCTCAGAAGTGCCCACACACTCAGCCCTTAACCCCAGTGTGCAGAAAGGGTCAAAACGTGTTTTTCAGCAGAAATAAACATGTTTCTGCAAGTTTGGTCAACCCCATGTAAGTTATGGGGCAGTAACAAGACACTTTTCAAAACGTGTTTTTCAGCCCGAAATAAACGCGTTTTTTCAGACAGCAGAATCTCAGTGTAACTGCTAGGCTCAGAAGAGCCCACACACTCAGCTCTTAACCCCAGTGTGCAGAAAGTGTCCAAACGTGTTTTTCAGCAGAAATAAACATGTTTCTGCAAGTTTGGTCACCCCCATGTAAGTTATGGGGCAGTAACAAGACACTTTTCAAAACGTGTTTTTCAGCCCGAAATAAACGCGTTTTTTCAGACAACTGAATCTCCTTGTAATAGCAAGGCTCAGAAGAGCCCACACACTCAGCCCTTAACCCCAGTGTACAGAAAGTGTCAAAACGTGTTTTCCAGCAGAAATAAACATGTTTCTGCAAGTTTGGTCAACCCCATGTAAGTTATGGGGCAGTAACATCACACTTTTCAAAACGTGTTTTTCAGCCCGAAATAAACGCGTTTTTTCAGACAGCAGAATCTCAGTGTAACTGCTAGGCTCAGAAGAGCCCACACACTCAGCTCTTAACCCCAGTGTGCAGAAAGTGTCCAAACGTGTTTTTCAGCAGAAATAAACATGTTTCTGCAAGTTTGGTCAACCCCATGTAAGTTATGGGGCAGTAACAAGACACTTTTCAAAACGTGTTTTTCAGCCCGAAATAAACGCGTTTTTTCAGACAACTGAATCTCCTTGTAATAGCAAGGCTCAGAAGAGCCCACACACTCAGCCCTTAACCCCAGTGTACAGAAAGTGTCAAAACGTGTTTTCCAGCAGAAATAAACATGTTTCTGCAAGTTTGGTCAACCCCATGCAAGTTATGGGGCAGTAACATCACATTTTTCAAAACGTGTTTTTCAGCCCGAAATAAACGCGTTTTTTCAGACAACTGAATCTACTTGTAACAGCAAGGCTCAGAAGTGCCCACACACTCAGCCCTTAACCCCAGTGTGCAGAAAGGGTCAAAACGTGTTTTTCAGCAGAAATAAACATGTTTCTGCAAGTTTGGTCAACCCCATGTAAGTTATGGGGCAGTAACAAGACACTTTTCAAAACGTGTTTTTCAGCCCGAAATAAACGCGTTTTTTCAGACAACTGAATCTCCTTGTAATAGCAAGGCTCAGAAGAGCCCACACACTCAGCCCTTAACCCCAGTGTACAGAAAGTGTCAAAACGTGTTTTCCAGCAGAAATAAACATGTTTCTGCAAGTTTGGTCAACCCCATGTAAGTTATGGGGCAGTAACATCACACTTTTCAAAACGTGTTTTTCAGCCCGAAATAAACGCGTTTTTTCAGACAACTGAATCTACTTGTAACAGCAAGGCTCAGAAGTGCCCACACACTCAGCCCTTAACCCCAGTGTGCAGAAAGGGTCAAAACGTGTTTTTCAGCAGAAATAAACATGTTTCTGCAAGTTTGGTCAACCCCATGTAAGTTATGGGGCAGTAACAAGACACTTTTCAAAACGTGTTTTTCAGCCCGAAATAAACGCGTTTTTTCAGACAACTGAATCTCCTTGTAATAGCAAGGCTCAGAAGAGCCCACACACTCAGCCCTTAACCCCAGTGTGCAGAAAGGGTCAAAACGTGTTTTTCAGCAGAAATAAACATGTTTCTGCAAGTTTGGTCAACCCCATGTAAGTTATGGGGCAGTAACAAGACACTTTTCAAAACGTGTTTTTCAGCCCGAAATAAACGCGTTTTTTCAGACAACTGAATCTACTTGTAACAGCAAGGCTCAGAAGTGCCCACACACTCAGCCCTTAACCCCAGTGTGCAGAAAGGGACAAAACGTGTTTTTCAGCAGAAATAAACATGTTTCTGCAAGTTTGGTCAACCCCATGTAAGTTATGGGGCAGTAACAAGACACTTTTCAAAACGTGTTTTTCAGCCCGAAATAAACGCGTTTTTTCAGACAACTGAATCTCCTTGTAATAGCAAGGCTCAGAAGAGCCCACACACTCAGCCCTTAACCCCAGTGTACAGAAAGTGTCAAAACGTGTTTTCCAGCAGAAATAAACATGTTTCTGCAAGTTTGGTCAACCCCATGTAAGTTATGGGGCAGTAACAAGACACTTTTCAAAACGTGTTTTTCAGCCCGAAATAAACGCGTTTTTTCAGACAACTGAATCTCCTTGTAATAGCAAGGCTCAGAAGAGCCCACACACTCAGCCCTTAACCCCAGTGTACAGAAAGTGTCAAAATGTGTTTTCCAGCAGAAATAAACATGTTTCTGCAAGTTTGGTCAACCCCATGTAAGTTATGGGGCAGTAACATCACACTTTTCAAAACGTGTTTTTCAGCCCGAAATAAACGCGTTTTTTCAGACAACTGAATCTACTTGTAACAGCAAGGCTCAGAAGTGCCCACACACTCAGCCCTTAACCCCAGTGTGCAGAAAGGGTCAAAACGTGTTTTTCAGCAGAAATAAACATGTTTCTGCAAGTTTGGTCAACCCCATGTAAGTTATGGGGCAGTAACAAGACACTTTTCAAAACGTGTTTTTCAGCCCGAAATAAACGCGTTTTTTCAGACAACTGAATCTCCTTGTAATAGCAAGGCTCAGAAGAGCCCACACACTCAGCCCTTAACCCCAGTGTACAGAAAGTGTCAAAACGTGTTTTCCAGCAGAAATAAACATGTTTCTGCAAGTTTGGTCAACCCCATGTAAGTTATGGGGCAGTAACAAGACACTTTTCAAAACGTGTTTTTCAGCCCGAAATAAACGCGTTTTTTCAGACAACTGAATCTCCTTGTAATAGCAAGGCTCAGAAGAGCCCACACACTCAGCCCTTAACCCCAGTGTACAGAAAGTGTCAAAACGTGTTTTCCAGCAGAAATAAACATGTTTCTGCAAGTTTGGTCAACCCCATGTAAGTTATGGGGCAGTAACATCACACTTTTCAAAACGTGTTTTTCAGCCCGAAATAAACGCGTTTTTTCAGACAGCAGAATCTCAGTGTAACTGCTAGGCTCAGAAGAGCCCACACACTCAGCTCTTAACCCCAGTGTGCAGAAAGTGTCCAAACGTGTTTTTCAGCAGAAATAAACATGTTTCTGCAAGTTTGGTCAACCCCATGTAAGTTATGGGGCAGTAACAAGACACTTTTCAAAACGTGTTTTTCAGCCCGAAATAAACGCGTTTTTTCAGACAACTGAATCTACTTGTAACAGCAAGGCTCAGAAGTGCCCACACACTCAGCCCTTAACCCCAGTGTGCAGAAAGGGTCAAAACGTGTTTTTCAGCAGAAATAAACATGTTTCTGCAAGTTTGGTCAACCCCATGTAAGTTATGGGGCAGTAACAAGACACTTTTCAAAACGTGTTTTTCAGCCCGAAATAAACGCGTTTTTTCAGACAACTGAATCTCCTTGTAATAGCAAGGCTCAGAAGAGCCCACACACTCAGCCCTTAACCCCAGTGTACAGAAAGTGTCAAAACGTGTTTTCCAGCAGAAATAAACATGTTTCTGCAAGTTTGGTCAACCCCATGTAAGTTATGGGGCAGTAACATCACACTTTTCAAAACGTGTTTTTCAGCCCGAAATAAACGCGTTTTTTCAGACAACTGAATCTACTTGTAACAGCAAGGCTCAGAAGTGCCCACACACTCAGCCCTTAACCCCAGTGTGCAGAAAGGGTCAAAACGTGTTTTTCAGCAGAAATAAACATGTTTCTGCAAGTTTGGTCAACCCCATGTAAGTTATGGGGCAGTAACAAGACACTTTTCAAAACGTGTTTTTCAGCCCGAAATAAACGCGTTTTTTCAGACAACTGAATCTCCTTGTAATAGCAAGGCTCAGAAGAGCCCACACACTCAGCCCTTAACCCCAGTGTGCAGAAAGGGTCAAAACGTGTTTTTCAGCAGAAATAAACATGTTTCTGCAAGTTTGGTCAACCCCATGTAAGTTATGGGGCAGTAACAAGACACTTTTCAAAACGTGTTTTTCAGCCCGAAATAAACGCGTTTTTTCAGACAACTGAATCTACTTGTAACAGCAAGGCTCAGAAGTGCCCACACACTCAGCCCTTAACCCCAGTGTGCAGAAAGGGACAAAACGTGTTTTTCAGCAGAAATAAACATGTTTCTGCAAGTTTGGTCAACCCCATGTAAGTTATGGGGCAGTAACAAGACACTTTTCAAAACGTGTTTTTCAGCCCGAAATAAACGCGTTTTTTCAGACAACTGAATCTCCTTGTAATAGCAAGGCTCAGAAGAGCCCACACACTCAGCCCTTAACCCCAGTGTACAGAAAGTGTCAAAACGTGTTTTCCAGCAGAAATAAACATGTTTCTGCAAGTTTGGTCAACCCCATGTAAGTTATGGGGCAGTAACAAGACACTTTTCAAAACGTGTTTTTCAGCCCGAAATAAACGCGTTTTTTCAGACAGCAGAATCTCAGTGTAACTGCTAGGCTCAGAAGAGCCCACACACTCAGCTCTTAACCCCAGTGTGCAGAAAGTGTCCAAACGTGTTTTTCAGCAGAAATAAACATGTTTCTGCAAGTTTGGTTACCCCCATGTAAGTTATGGGGCAGTAACAAGACACTTTTCAAAACGTGTTTTTCAGCCCGAAATAAACGCGTTTTTTCAGACAACTGAATCTCCTTGTAATAGCAAGGCTCAGAAGAGCCCACACACTCAGCCCTTAACCCCAGTGTACAGAAAGTGTCAAAACGTGTTTTCCAGCAGAAATAAACATGTTTCTGCAAGTTTGGTCAACCCCATGTAAGTTATGGGGCAGTAACATCACACTTTTCAAAACGTGTTTTTCAGCCCGAAATAAACGCGTTTTTTCAGACAGCAGAATCTCAGTGTAACTGCTAGGCTCAGAAGAGCCCACACACTCAGCTCTTAACCCCAGTGTGCAGAAAGTGTCCAAACGTGTTTTTCAGCAGAAATAAACATGTTTCTGCAAGTTTGGTCACCCCCATGTAAGTTATGGGGCAGTAACAAGACACTTTTCAAAACGTGTTTTTCAGCCCGAAATAAACGCGTTTTTTCAGACAACTGAATCTCCTTGTAATAGTAAGGCTCAGAAGAGCCCACACACTCAGCCCTTAACCCCAGTGTACAGAAAGTGTCAAAACGTGTTTTCCAGCAGAAATAAACATGTTTCTGCAAGTTTGGTCAACCCCATGTAAGTTATGGGGCAGTAACATCACACTTTTCAAAACGTGTTTTTCAGCCCGAAATAAACGCGTTTTTTCAGACAACTGAATCTACTTGTAACAGCAAGGCTCAGAAGTGCCCACACACTCAGCCCTTAACCCCAGTGTGCAGAAAGGGTCAAAACGTGTTTTTCAGCAGAAATAAACATGTTTCTGCAAGTTTGGTCAACCCCATGTAAGTTATGGGGCAGTAACAAGACACTTTTCAAAACGTGTTTTTCAGCCCGAAATAAACGCGTTTTTTCAGACAACTGAATCTCCTTGTAATAGCAAGGCTCAGAAGAGCCCACACACTCAGCCCTTAACCCCAGTGTACAGAAAGTGTCAAAACGTGTTTTCCAGCAGAAATAAACATGTTTCTGCAAGTTTGGTCAACCCCATGTAAGTTATGGGGCAGTAACATCACACTTTTCAAAACGTGTTTTTCAGCCCGAAATAAACGCGTTTTTTCAGACAACTGAATCTACTTGTAATAGCAAGGCTCAGAAGAGCCCACACACTCAGCCCTTAACCCCAGTGTACAGAAAGTGTCAAAACGTGTTTTCCAGCAGAAATAAACATGTTTCTGCAAGTTTGGTCAACCCCATGTAAGTTATGGGGCAGTAACAAGACACTTTTCAAAACGTGTTTTTCAGCCCGAAATAAACGCGTTTTTTCAGACAGCAGAATCTCAGTGTAACTGCTAGGCTCAGAAGAGCCCACACACTCAGCTCTTAACCCCAGTGTGCAGAAAGTGTCCAAACGTGTTTTTCAGCAGAAATAAACATGTTTCTGCAAGTTTGGTCACCCACATGTAAGTTATGGGGCAGTAACAAGACACTTTTCAAAACGTGTTTTTCAGCCCGAAATAAACGCGTTTTTTCAGACAACTGAATCTCCTTGTAATAGTAAGGCTCAGAAGAGCCCACACACTCAGCCCTTAACCCCAGTGTACAGAAAGTGTCAAAACGTGTTTTCCAGCAGAAATAAACATGTTTCTGCAAGTTTGGTCAACCCCATGTAAGTTATGGGGCAGTAACATCACACTTTTCAAAACGTGTTTTTCAGCCCGAAATAAACGCGTTTTTTCAGACAACTGAATCTACTTGTAACAGCATGGCTCAGAAGTGCCCACACACTCAGCCCTTAACCCCAGTGTGCAGAAAGGGTCAAAACGTGTTTTTCAGCAGAAATAAACATGTTTCTGCAAGTTTGGTCAACCCCATGTAAGTTATGGGGCAGTAACAAGACACTTTTCAAAACGTGTTTTTCAGCCCGAAATAAACGCGTTTTTTCAGACAACTGAATCTCCTTGTAATAGCAAGGCTCAGAAGAGCCCACACACTCAGCCCTTAACCCCAGTGTACAGAAAGTGTCAAAACGTGTTTTCCAGCAGAAATAAACATGTTTCTGCAAGTTTGGTCAACCCCATGTAAGTTATGGGGCAGTAACATCACACTTTTCAAAACGTGTTTTTCAGCCCGAAATAAACGCGTTTTTTTCAGACAACTGGATCTACTTGTAACAGCAAGGCTCAGAAGTGCCCACACACTCAGCCCTTAACCCCAGTGTGCAGAAAGTGTCCAAACGTGTTTTTCAGCAGAAATAAACATGTTTCTGCAAGTTTGGTCACCCCCATGTAAGTTATGGGGCAGTAACAAGACACTTTTCAAAACGTGTTTTTCAGCCCGAAATAAACGCGTTTTTTCAGACAACTGAATCTCCTTGTAATAGCAAGGCTCAGAAGAGCCCACACACTCAGCCCTTAACCCCAGTGTACAGAAAGTGTCAAAACGTGTTTTCCAGCAGAAATAAACATGTTTCTGCAAGTTTGGTCAACCCCATGTAAGTTATGGGGCAGTAACATCACACTTTTCAAAACGTGTTTTTCAGCCCGAAATAAACGCGTTTTTTCAGACAACTGAATCTACTTGTAACAGCAAGGCTCAGAAGTGCCCACACACTCAGCCCTTAACCCCAGTGTGCAGAAAGGGTCAAAACGTGTTTTTCAGCAGAAATAAACATGTTTCTGCAAGTTTGGTCAACCCCATGTAAGTTATGGGGCAGTAACAAGACACTTTTCAAAACGTGTTTTTCAGCCCGAAATAAACGCGTTTTTTAAGACAGCAGAATCTCAGTGTAACTGCTAGGCTCAGAAGAGCCCACACACTCAGCTCTTAACCCCAGTGTGCAGAAAGTGTCCAAACGTGTTTTTCAGCAGAAATAAACATGTTTCTGCAAGTTTGGTCACCCCCATGTAAGTTATGGGGCAGTAACAAGACACTTTTCAAAACGTGTTTTTCAACCCGAAATAAACGCGTTTTTTCAGACAACTGAATCTCCTTGTAATAGCAAGGCTCAGAAGAGCCCACACACTCAGCCCTTAACCCCAGTGTACAGAAAGTGTCAAAACGTGTTTTCCAGCAGAAATAAACATGTTTCTGCAAGTTTGGTCGACCCCATGTAAGTTATGGGGCAGTAACATCACACTTTTCAAAACGTGTTTTTCAGCCCGAAATAAACGCGTTTTTTCAGACAACTGAATCTACTTGTAACAGCAAGGCTCAGAAGTGCCCACACACTCAGCCCTTAACCCCAGTGTGCAGAAAGGGTCAAAACGTGTTTTTCAGCAGAAATAAACATGTTTCTGCAAGTTTGGTCAACCCCATGTAAGTTATGGGGCAGTAACAAGACACTTTTCAAAACGTGTTTTTCAGCCCGAAATAAACGCGTTTTTTCAGACAACTGAATCTCCTTGTAATAGCAAGGCTCAGAAGAGCCCACACACTCAGCCCTTAACCCCAGTGTACAGAAAGTGTCAAAACGTGTTTTCCAGCAGAAATAAACATGTTTCTGCAAGTTTGGTCAACCCCATGTAAGTTATGGGGCAGTAACATCACACTTTTCAAAACGTGTTTTTCAGCCCGAAATAAACGCGTTTTTTCAGACAACTGAATCTACTTGTAACAGCAAGGCTCAGAAGTGCCCACACACTCAGCCCTTAACCCCAGTGTGCAGAAAGGGTCAAAACGTGTTTTTCAGCAGAAATAAACATGTTTCTGCAAGTTTGGTCAACCCCATGTAAGTTATGGGGCAGTAACAAGACACTTTTCAAAACGTGTTTTTCAGCCCGAAATAATCGCGTTTTTTCAGACAACTGAATCTCCTTGTAATAGCAAGGCTCAGAAGAGCCCACACACTCAGCCCTTAACCCCAGTGTGCAGAAAGGGACAAAACGTGTTTTTCAGCAGAAATAAACATGTTTCTGCAAGTTTGGTCAACCCCATGTAAGTTATGGGGCAGTAACAAGACACTTTTCAAAACGTGTTTTTCAGCCCGAAATAAACGCGTTTTTTCAGACAACTGAATCTCCTTGTAATAGCAAGGCTCAGAAGAGCCCACACACTCAGCCCTTAACCCCAGTGTACAGAAAGTGTCAAAATGTGTTTTCCAGCAGAAATAAACATGTTTCTGCAAGTTTGGTCAACCCCATGTAAGTTATGGGGCAGTAACATCACATTTTTCAAAACGTGTTTTTCAGCCCGAAATAAACGCGTTTTTTCAGACAACTGAATCTACTTGTAACAGCATGGCTCAGAAGTGCCCACACACTCAGCCCTTAACCCCAGTGTGCAGAAAGGGTCAAAACGTGTTTTTCAGCAGAAATAAACATGTTTCTGCAAGTTTGGTCAACCCCATGTAAGTTATGGGACAGTAACAAGACACTTTTCAAAACGTGTTTTTCAGCCCGAAATAAACGCGTTTTTTCAGACAACTGAATCTCCTTGTAATAGCAAGGCTCAGAAGAGCCCACACACTCAGCCCTTAACCCCAGTGTACAGAAAATGTCAAAACGTGTTTTCCAGCAGAAATAAACATGTTTCTGCAAGTTTGGTCAACCCCATGTAAGTTATGGGGCAGTAACATCACACTTTTAAAAACGTGTTTTTCAGCCCGAAATAAACGCGTTTTTTCAGACAACTGAATCTACTTGTAACAGCAAGGCTCAGAAGTGCCCACACACTCAGCCCTTAACCCCAGTGTGCAGAAAGGGTCAAAACGTGTTTTTCAGCAGAAATAAACATGTTTCTGCAAGTTTGGTCAACCCCATGTAAGTTATGGGGCAGTAACAAGACACTTTTCAAAACGTGTTTTTCAGCCCGAAATAAACGCGTTTTTTAAGACAGCAGAATCTCAGTGTAACTGCTAGGCTCAGAAGAGCCCACACACTCAGCTCTTAACCCCAGTGTGCAGAAAGTGTCCAAACGTGTTTTTCAGCAGAAATAAACATGTTTCTGCAAGTTTGGTCACCCCCATGTAAGTTATGGGGCAGTAACAAGACACTTTTCAAAACGTGTTTTTCAGCCCGAAATAAACGCGTTTTTTCAGACAACTGAATCTCCTTGTAATAGCAAGGCTCAGAAGAGCCCACACACTCAGCCCTTAACCCCAGTGTACAGAAAGTGTCAAAACGTGTTTTCCAGCAGAAATAAACATGTTTCTGCAAGTTTGGTCAACCCCATGTAAGTTTTGGGGCAGTAACAAGACACTTTTCAAAACGTGTTTTTCAGCCCGAAATAAACGCGTTTTTTCAGACAACTGAATCTCCTTGTAATAGCAAGGCTCAGAAGAGCCCACACACTCAGCCCTTAACCCCAGTGTACAGAAAGTGTCAAAACGTGTTTTCCAGCAGAAATAAACATGTTTCTGCAAGTTTGGTCAACCCCATGTAAGTTATGGGGCAGTAACATCACACTTTTCAAAACGTGTTTTTCAGCCCGAAATAAACGCGTTTTTTCAGACAACTGAATCTACTTGTAACAGCAAGGCTCAGAAGTGCCCACACACTAAGCCCTTAACCCCAGTGTGCAGAAAGGGTCAAAACGTGTTTTTCAGCAGAAATAAACATGTTTCTGCAAGTTTGGTCAACCCCATGTAAGTTATGGGGCAGTAACAAGACACTTTTCAAAACGTGTTTTTCAGCCCGAAATAAACGCGTTTTTTCAGACAACTGAATCTCCTTGTAATAGCAAGGCTCAGAAGAGCCCACACACTCAGCCCTTAACCCCAGTGTACAGAAAGTGTCAAAACGTGTTTTCCAGCAGAAATAAACATGTTTCTGCAAGTTTGGTCAACCCCATGTAAGTTATGGGGCAGTAACAAGACACTTTTCAAAACGTGTTTTTCAGCCCGAAATAAACGCGTTTTTTCAGACAACTGAATCTCCTTGTAATAGCAAGGCTCAGAAGAGCCCACACACTCAGCCCTTAACCCCAGTGTACAGAAAGTGTCAAAATGTGTTTTCCAGCAGAAATAAACATGTTTCTGCAAGTTTGGTCAACCCCATGTAAGTTATGGGGCAGTAACATCACACTTTTCAAAACGTGTTTTTCAGCCCGAAATAAACGCGTTTTTTCAGACAACTGAATCTACTTGTAACAGCAAGGCTCAGAAGTGCCCACACACTCAGCCCTTAACCCCAGTGTGCAGAAAGGGACAAAACGTGTTTTTCAGCAGAAATAAACATGTTTCTGCAAGTTTGGTCAACCCCATGTAAGTTATGGGGCAGTAACAAGACACTTTTCAAAACGTGTTTTTCAGCCCGAAATAAACGCGTTTTTTCAGACAGCAGAATCTCAGTGTAACTGCTAGGCTCAGAAGAGCCCACACACTCAGCTCTTAACCCCAGTGTGCAGAAAGTGTCCAAACGTGTTTTTCAGCAGAAATAAACATGTTTCTGCAAGTTTGGTCACCCCCATGTAAGTTATGGGGCAGTAACAAGACACTTTTCAAAACGTGTTTTTCAGCCCGAAATAAACGCGTTTTTTCAGACAACTGAATCTCCTTGTAATAGCAAGGCTCAGAAGAGCCCACACACTCAGCCCTTAACCCCAGTGTACAGAAAGTGTCAAAACGTGTTTTCCAGCAGAAATAAACATGTTTCTGCAAGTTTGGTCAACCCCATGTAAGTTATGGGGCAGTAACATCACACTTTTCAAAACGTGTTTTTCAGCCCGAAATAAACGCGTTTTTTCAGACAACTGAATCTACTTGTAACAGCAAGGCTCAGAAGTGCCCACACACTCAGCCCTTAACCCCAGTGTGCAGAAAGGGTCAAAACGTGTTTTTCAGCAGAAATAAACATGTTTCTGCAAGTTTGGTCAACCCCATGTAAGTTATGGGGCAGTAACAAGACACTTTTCAAAACGTGTTTTTCAGCCCGAAATAAACGCGTTTTTTCAGACAGCAGAATCTCAGTGTAACTGCTAGGCTCAGAAGAGCCCACACACTCAGCTCTTAACCCCAGTGTGCAGAAAGTGTCCAAACGTGTTTTTCAGCAGAAATAAACATGTTTCTGCAAGTTTGGTCACCCCCATGTAAGTTATGGGGCAGTAACAAGACACTTTTCAAAACGTGTTTTTCAGCCCGAAATAAACGCGTTTTTTCAGACAACTGAATCTCCTTGTAATAGCAAGGCTCAGAAGAGCCCACACACTCAGCCCTTAACCCCAGTGTACAGAAAGTGTCAAAACGTGTTTTCCAGCAGAAATAAACATGTTTCTGCAAGTTTGGTCAACCCCATGTAAGTTATGGGGCAGTAACATCACACTTTTCAAAACGTGTTTTTCAGCCCGAAATAAACGCGTTTTTTCAGACAACTGAATCTACTTGTAACAGCAAGGCTCAGAAGTGCCCACACACTCAGCCCTTAACCCCAGTGTGCAGAAAGGGTCAAAACGTGTTTTTCAGCAGAAATAAACATGTTTCTGCAAGTTTGGTCAACCCCATGTAAGTTATGGGGCAGTAACAAGACACTTTTCAAAACGTGTTTTTCAGCCCGAAATAAACGCGTTTTTTCAGACAACTGAATCTCCTTGTAATAGCAAGGCTCAGAAGAGCCCACACACTCAGCCCTTAACCCCAGTGTACAGAAAGTGTCAAAACGTGTTTTCCAGCAGAAATAAACATGTTTCTGCAAGTTTGGTCAACCCCATGTAAGTTATGGGGCAGTAACATCACACTTTTCAAAACGTGTTTTTCAGCCCGAAATAAACGCGTTTTTTCAGACAACTGAATCTACTTGTAACAGCAAGGCTCAGAAGTGCCCACACACTCAGCCCTTAACCCCAGTGTGCAGAAAGGGTCAAAACGTGTTTTTCAGCAGAAATAAACATGTTTCTGCAAGTTTGGTCAACCCCATGTAAGTTATGGGGCAGTAACAAGACACTTTTCAAAACGTGTTTTTCAGCCCGAAATAAACGCGTTTTTTCAGACAACTGAATCTCCTTGTAATAGCAAGGCTCAGAAGAGCCCACACACTCAGCCCTTAACCCCAGTGTGCAGAAAGGGTCAAAACGTGTTTTTCAGCAGAAATAAACATGTTTCTGCAAGTTTGGTCAACCCCATGTAAGTTATGGGGCAGTAACAAGACACTTTTCAAAACGTGTTTTTCAGCCCGAAATAAACGCGTTTTTTCAGACAACTGAATCTACTTGTAACAGCAAGGCTCAGAAGTGCCCACACACTCAGCCCTTAACCCCAGTGTGCAGAAAGGGACAAAACGTGTTTTTCAGCAGAAATAAACATGTTTCTGCAAGTTTGGTCAACCCCATGTAAGTTATGGGGCAGTAACAAGACACTTTTCAAAACGTGTTTTTCAGCCCGAAATAAACGCGTTTTTTCAGACAACTGAATCTCCTTGTAATAGCAAGGCTCAGAAGAGCCCACACACTCAGCCCTTAACCCCAGTGTACAGAAAGTGTCAAAACGTGTTTTCCAGCAGAAATAAACATGTTTCTGCAAGTTTGGTCAACCCCATGTAAGTTATGGGGCAGTAACATCACATTTTTCAAAACGTGTTTTTCAGCCCGAAATAAACGCGTTTTTTCAGACAACTGAATCTACTTGTAACAGCATGGCTCAGAAGTGCCCACACACTCAGCCCTTAACCCCAGTGTGCAGAAAGGGTCAAAACGTGTTTTTCAGCAGAAATAAACATGTTTCTGCAAGTTTGGTCAACCCCATGTAAGTTATGGGACAGTAACAAGACACTTTTCAAAACGTGTTTTTCAGCCCGAAATAAACGCGTTTTTTCAGACAACTGAATCTCCTTGTAATAGCAAGGCTCAGAAGAGCCCACACACTCAGCCCTTAACCCCAGTGTACAGAAAGTGTCAAAACGTGTTTTCCAGCAGAAATAAACATGTTTCTGCAAGTTTGGTCAACCCCATGTAAGTTATGGGGCAGTAACATCACACTTTTCAAAACGTGTTTTTCAGCCCGAAATAAACGCGTTTTTTCAGACAACTGAATCTACTTGTAACAGCAAGGCTCAGAAGTGCCCACACACTCAGCCCTTAACCCCAGTGTGCAGAAAGGGTCAAAACGTGTTTTTCAGCAGAAATAAACATGTTTCTGCAAGTTTGGTCAACCCCATGTAAGTTATGGGGCAGTAACAAGACACTTTTCAAAACGTGTTTTTCAGCCCGAAATAAACGCGTTTTTTAAGACAGCAGAATCTCAGTGTAACTGCTAGGCTCAGAAGAGCCCACACACTCAGCTCTTAACCCCAGTGTGCAGAAAGTGTCCAAACGTGTTTTTCAGCAGAAATAAACATGTTTCTGCAAGTTTGGTCACCCCCATGTAAGTTATGGGGCAGTAACAAGACACTTTTCAAAACGTGTTTTTCAGCCCGAAATAAACGCGTTTTTTCAGACAACTGAATCTCCTTGTAATAGCAAGGCTCAGAAGAGCCCACACACTCAGCCCTTAACCCCAGTGTACAGAAAGTGTCAAAACGTGTTTTCCAGCAGAAATAAACATGTTTCTGCAAGTTTGGTCAACCCCATGTAAGTTATGGGGCAGTAACATCACACTTTTCAAAACGTGTTTTTCAGCCCGAAATAAACGCGTTTTTTCAGACAACTGAATCTACTTGTAACAGCAAGGCTCAGAAGTGCCCACACACTCAGCCCTTAACCCCAGTGTGCAGAAAGGGTCAAAACGTGTTTTTCAGCAGAAATAAACATGTTTCTGCAAGTTTGGTCAACCCCATGTAAGTTATGGGGCAGTAACAAGACACTTTTCAAAACGTGTTTTTCAGCCCGAAATAAACGCGTTTTTTCAGACAACTGAATCTCCTTGTAATAGCAAGGCTCAGAAGAGCCCACACACTCAGCCCTTAACCCCAGTGTACAGAAAGTGTCAAAACGTGTTTTCCAGCAGAAATAAACATGTTTCTGCAAGTTTGGTCAACCCCATGTAAGTTATGGGGCAGTAACATCACACTTTTAAAAACGTGTTTTTCAGCCCGAAATAAACGCGTTTTTTCAGACAACTGAATCTACTTGTAACAGCAAGGCTCAGAAGTGCCCACACACTCAGCCCTTAACCCCAGTGTGCAGAAAGGGTCAAAACGTGTTTTTCAGCAGAAATAAACATGTTTCTGCAAGTTTGGTCAACCCCATGTAAGTTATGGGGCAGTAACAAGACACTTTTCAAAACGTGTTTTTCAGCCCGAAATAAACGCGTTTTTTAAGACAGCAGAATCTCAGTGTAACTGCTAGGCTCAGAAGAGCCCACACACTCAGCTCTTAACCCCAGTGTGCAGAAAGTGTCCAAACGTGTTTTTCAGCAGAAATAAACATGTTTCTGCAAGTTTGGTCACCCCCATGTAAGTTATGGGGCAGTAACAAGACACTTTTCAAAACGTGTTTTTCAGCCCGAAATAAACGCGTTTTTTCAGACAACTGAATCTCCTTGTAATAGCAAGGCTCAGAAGAGCCCACACACTCAGCCCTTAACCCCAGTGTACAGAAAGTGTCAAAACGTGTTTTCCAGCAGAAATAAACATGTTTCTGCAAGTTTGGTCAACCCCATGTAAGTTTTGGGGCAGTAACAAGACACTTTTCAAAACGTGTTTTTCAGCCCGAAATAAACGCGTTTTTTCAGACAACTGAATCTCCTTGTAATAGCAAGGCTCAGAAGAGCCCACACACTCAGCCCTTAACCCCAGTGTACAGAAAGTGTCAAAACGTGTTTTCCAGCAGAAATAAACATGTTTCTGCAAGTTTGGTCAACCCCATGTAAGTTATGGGGCAGTAACATCACACTTTTCAAAACGTGTTTTTCAGCCCGAAATAAACGCGTTTTTTCAGACAACTGAATCTACTTGTAACAGCAAGGCTCAGAAGTGCCCACACACTAAGCCCTTAACCCCAGTGTGCAGAAAGGGTCAAAACGTGTTTTTCAGCAGAAATAAACATGTTTCTGCAAGTTTGGTCAACCCCATGTAAGTTATGGTGCAGTAACAAGACACTTTTCAAAACGTGATTTTCAGCCCGAAATAAACGCGTTTTTTCAGACAACTGAATCTCCTTGTAATAGCAAGGCTCAGAAGAGCCCACACACTCAGCCCTTAACCCCAGTGTACAGAAAGTGTCAAAACGTGTTTTCCAGCAGAAATAAACATGTTTCTGCAAGTTTGGTCAACCCCATGTAAGTTATGGGGCAGTAACAAGACACTTTTCAAAACGTGTTTTTCAGCCCGAAATAAACGCGTTTTTTCAGACAACTGAATCTCCTTGTAATAGCAAGGCTCAGAAGAGCCCACACACTCAGCCCTTAACCCCAGTGTACAGAAAGTGTCAAAATGTGTTTTCCAGCAGAAATAAACATGTTTCTGCAAGTTTGGTCAACCCCATGTAAGTTATGGGGCAGTAACATCACACTTTTCAAAACGTGTTTTTCAGCCCGAAATAAACGCGTTTTTTCAGACAACTGAATCTACTTGTAACAGCAAGGCTCAGAAGTGCCCACACACTCAGCCCTTAACCCCAGTGTGCAGAAAGGGACAAAACGTGTTTTTCAGCAGAAATAAACATGTTTCTGCAAGTTTGGTCAACCCCATGTAAGTTATGGGGCAGTAACAAGACACTTTTCAAAACGTGTTTTTCAGCCCGAAATAAACGCGTTTTTTCAGACAGCAGAATCTCAGTGTAACTGCTAGGCTCAGAAGAGCCCACACACTCAGCTCTTAACCCCAGTGTGCAGAAAGTGTCCAAACGTGTTTTTCAGCAGAAATAAACATGTTTCTGCAAGTTTGGTCACCCCCATGTAAGTTATGGGGCAGTAACAAGACACTTTTCAAAACGTGTTTTTCAGCCCGAAATAAACGCGTTTTTTCAGACAACTGAATCTCCTTGTAATAGCAAGGCTCAGAAGAGCCCACACACTCAGCCCTTAACCCCAGTGTACAGAAAGTGTCAAAACGTGTTTTCCAGCAGAAATAAACATGTTTCTGCAAGTTTGGTCAACCCCATGTAAGTTATGGGGCAGTAACATCACACTTTTCAAAACGTGTTTTTCAGCCCGAAATAAACGCGTTTTTTCAGACAACTGAATCTACTTGTAACAGCAAGGCTCAGAAGTGCCCACACACTCAGCCCTTAACCCCAGTGTGCAGAAAGGGTCAAAACGTGTTTTTCAGCAGAAATAAACATGTTTCTGCAAGTTTGGTCAACCCCATGTAAGTTATGGGGCAGTAACAAGACACTTTTCAAAACGTGTTTTTCAGCCCGAAATAAACGCGTTTTTTCAGACAACTGAATCTCCTTGTAATAGCAAGGCTCAGAAGAGCCCACACACTCAGCCCTTAACCCCAGTGTACAGAAAGTGTCAAAACGTGTTTTCCAGCAGAAATAAACATGTTTCTGCAAGTTTGGTCAACCCCATGTAAGTTATGGGGCAGTAACATCACATTTTTCAAAACGTGTTTTTCAGCCCGAAATAAACGCGTTTTTTCAGACAACTGAATCTACTTGTAACAGCAAGGCTCAGAAGTGCCCACACACTCAGCCCTTAACCCCAGTGTGCAGAAAGGGTCAAAACGTGTTTTTCAGCAGAAATAAACATGTTTCTGCAAGTTTGGTCAACCCCATGTAAGTTATGGGGCAGTAACAAGACACTTTTCAAAACGTGTTTTTCAGCCCGAAATAAACGCGTTTTTTCAGACAACTGAATCTCCTTGTAATAGCAAGGCTCAGAAGAGCCCACACACTCAGCCCTTAACCCCAGTGTACAGAAAGTGTCAAAACGTGTTTTCCAGCAGAAATAAACATGTTTCTGCAAGTTTGGTCAACCCCATGTAAGTTATGGGGCAGTAACATCACACTTTTCAAAACGTGTTTTTCAGCCCGAAATAAACGCGTTTTTTCAGACAACTGAATCTACTTGTAACAGCAAGGCTCAGAAGTGCCCACACACTCAGCCCTTAACCCCAGTGTGCAGAAAGGGTCAAAACGTGTTTTTCAGCAGAAATAAACATGTTTCTGCAAGTTTGGTCAACCCCATGTAAGTTATGGGGCAGTAACAAGACACTTTTCAAAACGTGTTTTTCAGCCCGAAATAAACGCGTTTTTTCAGACAACTGAATCTCCTTGTAATAGCAAGGCTCAGAAGAGCCCACACACTCAGCCCTTAACCCCAGTGTGCAGAAAGGGTCAAAACGTGTTTTTCAGCAGAAATAAACATGTTTCTGCAAGTTTGGTCAACCCCATGTAAGTTATGGGGCAGTAACAAGACACTTTTCAAAACGTGTTTTTCAGCCCGAAATAAACGCGTTTTTTCAGACAACTGAATCTACTTGTAACAGCAAGGCTCAGAAGTGCCCACACACTCAGCCCTTAACCCCAGTGTGCAGAAAGGGACAAAACGTGTTTTTCAGCAGAAATAAACATGTTTCTGCAAGTTTGGTCAACCCCATGTAAGTTATGGGGCAGTAACAAGACACTTTTCAAAACGTGTTTTTCAGCCCGAAATAAACGCGTTTTTTCAGACAACTGAATCTCCTTGTAATAGCAAGGCTCAGAAGAGCCCACACACTCAGCCCTTAACCCCAGTGTACAGAAAGTGTCAAAACGTGTTTTCCAGCAGAAATAAACATGTTTCTGCAAGTTTGGTCAACCCCATGTAAGTTATGGGGCAGTAACAAGACACTTTTCAAAACGTGTTTTTCAGCCCGAAATAAACGCGTTTTTTCAGACAGCAGAATCTCAGTGTAACTGCTAGGCTCAGAAGAGCCCACACACTCAGCTCTTAACCCCAGTGTGCAGAAAGTGTCCAAACGTGTTTTTCAGCAGAAATAAACATGTTTCTGCAAGTTTGGTCACCCCCATGTAAGTTATGGGGCAGTAACAAGACACTTTTCAAAACGTGTTTTTCAGCCCGAAATAAACGCGTTTTTTCAGACAACTGAATCTCCTTGTAATAGCAAGGCTCAGAAGAGCCCACACACTCAGCCCTTAACCCCAGTGTACAGAAAGTGTCAAAACGTGTTTTCCAGCAGAAATAAACATGTTTCTGCAAGTTTGGTCAACCCCATGTAAGTTATGGGGCAGTAACATCACACTTTTCAAAACGTGTTTTTCAGCCCGAAATAAACGCGTTTTTTCAGACAGCAGAATCTCAGTGTAACTGCTAGGCTCAGAAGAGCCCACACACTCAGCTCTTAACCCCAGTGTGCAGAAAGTGTCCAAACGTGTTTTTCAGCAGAAATAAACATGTTTCTGCAAGTTTGGTCACCCCCATGTAAGTTATGGGGCAGTAACAAGACACTTTTCAAAACGTGTTTTTCAGCCCGAAATAAACGCGTTTTTTCAGACAACTGAATCTCCTTGTAATAGTAAGGCTCAGAAGAGCCCACACACTCAGCCCTTAACCCCAGTGTACAGAAAGTGTCAAAACGTGTTTTCCAGCAGAAATAAACATGTTTCTGCAAGTTTGGTCAACCCCATGTAAGTTATGGGGCAGTAACATCACACTTTTCAAAACGTGTTTTTCAGCCCGAAATAAACGCGTTTTTTCAGACAACTGAATCTACTTGTAACAGCAAGGCTCAGAAGTGCCCACACACTCAGCCCTTAACCCCAGTGTGCAGAAAGGGTCAAAACGTGTTTTTCAGCAGAAATAAACATGTTTCTGCAAGTTTGGTCAACCCCATGTAAGTTATGGGGCAGTAACAAGACACTTTTCAAAACGTGTTTTTCAGCCCGAAATAAACGCGTTTTTTCAGACAACTGAATCTCCTTGTAATAGCAAGGCTCAGAAGAGCCCACACACTCAGCCCTTAACCCCAGTGTACAGAAAGTGTCAAAACGTGTTTTCCAGCAGAAATAAACATGTTTCTGCAAGTTTGGTCAACCCCATGTAAGTTATGGGGCAGTAACATCACACTTTTCAAAACGTGTTTTTCAGCCCGAAATAAACGCGTTTTTTCAGACAACTGAATCTACTTGTAACAGCAAGGCTCAGAAGTGCCCACACACTCAGCCCTTAACCCCAGTGTGCAGAAAGGGTCAAAACGTGTTTTTCAGCAGAAATAAACATGTTTCTGCAAGTTTGGTCAACCCCATGTAAGTTATGGGGAAGTAACAAGACACTTTTCAAAACGTGTTTTTCAGCCCGAAATAAACGCGTTTTTTCAGACAACTGAATCTCCTTGTAATAGCAAGGCTCAGAAGAGCCCACACACTCAGCCCTTAACCCCAGTGTACAGAAAGTGTCAAAACGTGTTTTCCAGCAGAAATAAACATGTTTCTGCAAGTTTGGTCAACCCCATGTAAGTTATGGGGCAGTAACAAGACACTTTTCAAAACGTGTTTTTCAGCCCGAAATAAACGCGTTTTTTCATACAACTGAATCTCCTTGTAATAGCAAGGCTCAGAAGAGCCCACACACTCAGCCCTTAACCCCAGTGTACAGAAAGTGTCAAAATGTGTTTTCCAGCAGAAATAAACATGTTTCTGCAAGTTTGGTCAACCCCATGTAAGTTATGGGGCAGTAACAAGACACTTTTCAAAACGTGTTTTTCAGCCCGAAATAAACGCGTTTTTTCAGACAACTGAATCTCCTTGTAATAGCAAGGCTCAGAAGAGCCCACACACTCAGCCCTTAACCCCAGTGTACAGAAAGTGTCAAAACGTGTTTTCCAGCAGAAATAAACATGTTTCTGCAAGTTTGGTCAACCCCATGTAAGTTATGGGGCAGTAACATCACACTTTTCAAAACGTGTTTTTCAGCCCGAAATAAACGCGTTTTTTCAGACAGCAGAATCTCAGTGTAACTGCTAGGCTCAGAAGAGCCCACACACTCAGCTCTTAACCCCAGTGTGCAGAAAGTGTCCAAACGTGTTTTTCAGCAGAAATAAACATGTTTCTGCAAGTTTGGTCACCCCCATGTAAGTTATGGGGCAGTAACAAGACACTTTTCAAAACGTGTTTTTCAGCCCGAAATAAACGCGTTTTTTCAGACAACTGAATCTCCTTGTAATAGTAAGGCTCAGAAGAGCCCACACACTCAGCCCTTAACCCCAGTGTACAGAAAGTGTCAAAACGTGTTTTCCAGCAGAAATAAACATGTTTCTGCAAGTTTGGTCAACCCCATGTAAGTTATGGGGCAGTAACATCACACTTTTCAAAACGTGTTTTTCAGCCCGAAATAAACGCGTTTTTTCAGACAACTGAATCTACTTGTAACAGCAAGGCTCAGAAGTGCCCACACACTCAGCCCTTAACCCCAGTGTGCAGAAAGGGTCAAAACGTGTTTTTCAGCAGAAATAAACATGTTTCTGCAAGTTTGGTCAACCCCATGTAAGTTATGGGGCAGTAACAAGACACTTTTCAAAACGTGTTTTTCAGCCCGAAATAAACGCGTTTTTTCAGACAACTGAATCTCCTTGTAATAGCAAGGCTCAGAAGAGCCCACACACTCAGCCCTTAACCCCAGTGTACAGAAAGTGTCAAAACGTGTTTTCCAGCAGAAATAAACATGTTTCTGCAAGTTTGGTCAACCCCATGTAAGTTATGGGGCAGTAACATCACACTTTTCAAAACGTGTTTTTCAGCCCGAAATAAACGCGTTTTTTCAGACAACTGAATCTACTTGTAACAGCAAGGCTCAGAAGTGCCCACACACTCAGCCCTTAACCCCAGTGTGCAGAAAGTGTCCAAACGTGTTTTTCAGCAGAAATAAACATGTTTCTGCAAGTTTGGTCACCCCCATGTAAGTTATGGGGCAGTAACAAGACACTTTTCAAAACGTGTTTTTCAGCCCGAAATAAACGCGTTTTTTCAGACAACTGAATCTCCTTGTAATAGCAAGGCTCAGAAGAGCCCACACACTCAGCCCTTAACCCCAGTGTACAGAAAGTGTCAAAACGTGTTTTCCAGCAGAAATAAACATGTTTCTGCAAGTTTGGTCAACCCCATGTAAGTTATGGGGCAGTAACATCACACTTTTCAAAACGTGTTTTTCAGCCCGAAATAAACGCGTTTTTTCAGACAACTGAATCTACTTGTAACAGCAAGGCTCAGAAGTGCCCACACACTCAGCCCTTAACCCCAGTGTGCAGAAAGGGTCAAAACGTGTTTTTCAGCAGAAATAAACATGTTTCTGCAAGTTTGGTCAACCCCATGTAAGTTATGGGGCAGTAACAAGACACTTTTCAAAACGTGTTTTTCAGCCCGAAATAAACGCGTTTTTTCAGACAACTGAATCTCCTTGTAATAGCAAGGCTCAGAAGAGCCCACACACTCAGCCCTTAACCCCAGTGTACAGAAAGTGTCAAAACGTGTTTTCCAGCAGAAATAAACATGTTTCTGCAAGTTTGGTCAACCCCATGTAAGTTATGGGGCAGTAACATCACACTTTTCAAAACGTGTTTTTCAGCCCGAAATAAACGCGTTTTTTCAGACAACTGAATCTACTTGTAACAGCAAGGCTCAGAAGTGCCCACACACTCAGCCCTTAACCCCAGTGTGCAGAAAGGGTCAAAACGTGTTTTTCAGCAGAAATAAACATGTTTCTGCAAGTTTGGTCAACCCCATGTAAGTTATGGGGCAGTAACAAGACACTTTTCAAAACGTGTTTTTCAGCCCGAAATAAACGCGTTTTTTCAGACAACTGAATCTCCTTGTAATAGCAAGGCTCAGAAGAGCCCACACACTCAGCCCTTAACCCCAGTGTGCAGAAAGGGTCAAAACGTGTTTTTCAGCAGAAATAAACATGTTTCTGCAAGTTTGGTCAACCCCATGTAAGTTATGGGGCAGTAACAAGACACTTTTCAAAACGTGTTTTTCAGCCCGAAATAAACGCGTTTTTTCAGACAACTGAATCTACTTGTAACAGCAAGGCTCAGAAGTGCCCACACACTCAGCCCTTAACCCCAGTGTGCAGAAAGGGACAAAACGTGTTTTTCAGCAGAAATAAACATGTTTCTGCAAGTTTGGTCAACCCCATGTAAGTTATGGGGCAGTAACAAGACACTTTTCAAAACGTGTTTTTCAGCCCGAAATAAACGCGTTTTTTCAGACAACTGAATCTCCTTGTAATAGCAAGGCTCAGAAGAGCCCACACACTCAGCCCTTAACCCCAGTGTGCAGAAAGGGTCAAAACGTGTTTTTCAGCAGAAATAAACATGTTTCTGCAAGTTTGGTCAACCCCATGTAAGTTATGGGGCAGTAACATCACACTTTTCAAAACGTGTTTTTCAGCCCGAAATAAACGCGTTTTTTCAGACAACTGAATCTACTTGTAACAGCAAGGCTCAGAAGTGCCCACACACTCAGCCCTTAACCCCAGTGTGCAGAAAGGGACAAAACGTGTTTTTCAGCAGAAATAAACATGTTTCTGCAAGTTTGGTCAACCCCATGTAAGTTATGGGGCAGTAACAAGACACTTTTCAAAACGTGTTTTTCAGCCCGAAATAAACGCGTTTTTTCAGACAGCAGAATCTCAGTGTAACTGCTAGGCTCAGAAGAGCCCACACACTCAGCTCTTAACCCCAGTGTGCAGAAAGTGTCCAAACGTGTTTTTCAGCAGAAATAAACATGTTTCTGCAAGTTTGGTCACCCCCATGTAAGTTATGGGGCAGTAACAAGACACTTTTCAAAACGTGTTTTTCAGCCCGAAATAAACGCGTTTTTTCAGACAACTGAATCTCCTTGTAATAGCAAGGCTCAGAAGAGCCCACACACTCAGCCCTTAACCCCAGTGTACAGAAAGTGTCAAAACGTGTTTTCCAGCAGAAATAAACATGTTTCTGCAAGTTTGGTCAACCCCATGTAAGTTATGGGGCAGTAACATCACACTTTTCAAAACGTGTTTTTCAGCCCGAAATAAACGCGTTTTTTCAGACAACTGAATCTACTTTTAACATCAAGGCTCAGAAGTGCCCACACACTCAGCCCTTAACCCCAGTGTGCAGAAAGGGTCAAAACGTGTTTTTCAGCAGAAATAAACATGTTTCTGCAAGTTTGGTCAACCCCATGTAAGTTATGGGGCAGTAACAAGACACTTTTCAAAACGTGTTTTTCAGCCCGAAATAAACGCGTTTTTTCAGACAACTGAATCTCCTTGTAATAGCAAGGCTCAGAAGAGCCCACACACTCAGCCCTTAACCCCAGTGTACAGAAAGTGTCAAAACGTGTTTTCCAGCAGAAATAAACATGTTTCTGCAAGTTTGGTCAACCCCATGTAAGTTATGGGGCAGTAACATCACACTTTTCAAAACGTGTTTTTCAGCCCGAAATAAACGCGTTTTTTCAGACAACTGAATCTACTTGTAACAGCAAGGCTCAGAAGTGCCCACACACTCAGCCCTTAACCCCAGTGTGCAGAAAGGGTCAAAACGTGTTTTTCAGCAGAAATAAACATGTTTCTGCAAGTTTGGTCAACCCCATGTAAGTTATGGGGCAGTAACAAGACACTTTTCAAAACGTGTTTTTCAGCCCGAAATAAACGCGTTTTTTCAGACAACTGAATCTCCTTGTAATA
This sequence comes from Lepisosteus oculatus, assembly GCF_040954835.1. Taxonomy (NCBI): domain Eukaryota; kingdom Metazoa; phylum Chordata; class Actinopteri; order Semionotiformes; family Lepisosteidae; genus Lepisosteus; species Lepisosteus oculatus. The sequence goes on from NW_027167711.1 coordinate 79,258, forward strand.
GCAAGGCTCAGAAGAGCCCACACACTCAGCCCTTAACCCCAGTGTACAGAAAGTGTCAAAACGTGTTTTCCAGCAGAAATAAACATGTTTCTGCAAGTTTGGTCAACCCCATGTAAGTTATGGGGCAGTAACAAGACACTTTTCAAAACGTGTTTTTCAGCCCGAAATAAACGCGTTTTTTCAGACAACTGAATCTCCTTGTAATAGCAAGGCTCAGAAGAGCCCACACACTCAGCCCTTAACCCCAGTGTACAGAAAGTGTCAAAATGTGTTTTCCAGCAGAAATAAACATGTTTCTGCAAGTTTGGTCAACCCCATGTAAGTTATGGGGCAGTAACATCACACTTTTCAAAACGTGTTTTTCAGCCCGAAATAAACGCGTTTTTTCAGACAACTGAATCTACTTGTAACAGCAAGGCTCAGAAGTGCCCACACACTCAGCCCTTAACCCCAGTGTGCAGAAAGGGTCAAAACGTGTTTTTCAGCAGAAATAAACATGTTTCTGCAAGTTTGGTCAACCCCATGTAAGTTATGGGGCAGTAACAAGACACTTTTCAAAACGTGTTTTTCAGCCCGAAATAAACGCGTTTTTTCAGACAGCAGAATCTCAGTGTAACTGCTAGGCTCAGAAGAGCCCACACACTCAGCTCTTAACCCCAGTGTGCAGAAAGTGTCCAAACGTGTTTTTCAGCAGAAATAAACATGTTTCTGCAAGTTTGGTCACCCCCATGTAAGTTATGGGGCAGTAACAAGACACTTTTCAAAACGTGTTTTTCAGCCCGAAATAAACGCGTTTTTTCAGACAACTGAATCTCCTTGTAATAGCAAGGCTCAGAAGAGCCCACACACTCAGCCCTTAACCCCAGTGTACAGAAAGTGTCAAAACGTGTTTTCCAGCAGAAATAAACATGTTTCTGCAAGTTTGGTCAACCCCATGTAAGTTATGGGGCAGTAACATCACACTTTTCAAAACGTGTTTTTCAGCCCGAAATAAACGCGTTTTTTCAGACAACTGAATCTACTTGTAACAGCAAGGCTCAGAAGTGCCCACACACTCAGCCCTTAACCCCAGTGTGCAGAAAGGGTCAAAACGTGTTTTTCAGCAGAAATAAACATGTTTCTGCAAGTTTGGTCAACCCCATGTAAGTTATGGGGCAGTAACAAGACACTTTTCAAAACGTGTTTTTCAGCCCGAAATAAACGCGTTTTTTCAGACAACTGAATCTCCTTGTAATAGCAAGGCTCAGAAGAGCCCACACACTCAGCCCTTAACCCCAGTGTACAGAAAGTGTCAAAACGTGTTTTCCAGCAGAAATAAACATGTTTCTGCAAGTTTGGTCAACCCCATGTAAGTTATGGGGCAGTAACATCACACTTTTCAAAACGTGTTTTTCAGCCCGAAATAAACGCGTTTTTTCAGACAACTGAATCTACTTGTAACAGCAAGGCTCAGAAGTGCCCACACACTCAGCCCTTAACCCCAGTGTGCAGAAAGGGTCAAAACGTGTTTTTCAGCAGAAATAAACATGTTTCTGCAAGTTTGGTCAACCCCATGTAAGTTATGGGGCAGTAACAAGACACTTTTCAAAACGTGTTTTTCAGCCCGAAATAAACGCGTTTTTTCAGACAACTGAATCTCCTTGTAATAGCAAGGCTCAGAAGAGCCCACACACTCAGCCCTTAACCCCAGTGTGCAGAAAGGGTCAAAACGTGTTTTTCAGCAGAAATAAACATGTTTCTGCAAGTTTGGTCAACCCCATGTAAGTTATGGGGCAGTAACAAGACACTTTTCAAAACGTGTTTTTCAGCCCGAAATAAACGCGTTTTTTCAGACAACTGAATCTACTTGTAACAGCAAGGCTCAGAAGTGCCCACACACTCAGCCCTTAACCCCAGTGTGCAGAAAGGGACAAAACGTGTTTTTCAGCAGAAATAAACATGTTTCTGCAAGTTTGGTCAACCCCATGTAAGTTATGGGGCAGTAACAAGACACTTTTCAAAACGTGTTTTTCAGCCCGAAATAAACGCGTTTTTTCAGACAACTGAATCTCCTTGTAATAGCAAGGCTCAGAAGAGCCCACACACTCAGCCCTTAACCCCAGTGTACAGAAAGTGTCAAAACGTGTTTTCCAGCAGAAATAAACATGTTTCTGCAAGTTTGGTCAACCCCATGTAAGTTATGGGGCAGTAACATCACACTTTTAAAAACGTGTTTTTCAGCCCGAAATAAACGCGTTTTTTCAGACAACTTAATCTACTTGTAACAGCAAGGCTCAGAAGTGCCCACACACTCAGCCCTTAACCCCAGTGTGCAGAAAGGGTCAAAACGTGTTTTTCAGCAGAAATAAACATGTTTCTGCAAGTTTGGTCAACCCCATGTAAGTTATGGGGCAGTAACAAGACACTTTTCAAAACGTGTTTTTCAGCCCGAAATAAACGCGTTTTTTAAGACAGCAGAATCTCAGTGTAACTGCTAGGCTCAGAAGAGCCCACACACTCAGCTCTTAACCCCAGTGTGCAGAAAGTGTCCAAACGTGTTTTTCAGCAGAAATAAACATGTTTCTGCAAGTTTGGTCACCCCCATGTAAGTTATGGGGCAGTAACAAGACACTTTTCAAAACGTGTTTTTCAGCCCGAAATAAACGCGTTTTTACAGACAACTGAATCTCCTTGTAATAGCAAGGCTCAGAAGAGCCCACACACTCAGCCCTTAACCCCAGTGTACAGAAAGTGTCAAAACGTGTTTTCCAGCAGAAATAAACATGTTTCTGCAAGTTTGGTCAACCCCATGTAAGTTTTGGGGCAGTAACAAGACACTTTTCAAAACGTGTTTTTCAGCCCGAAATAAACGCGTTTTTTCAGACAACTGAATCTCCTTGTAATAGCAAGGCTCAGAAGAGCCCACACACTCAGCCCTTAACCCCAGTGTACAGAAAGTGTCAAAACGTGTTTTCCAGCAGAAATAAACATGTTTCTGCAAGTTTGGTCAACCCCATGTAAGTTATGGGGCAGTAACATCACACTTTTCAAAACGTGTTTTTCAGCCCGAAATAAACGCGTTTTTTCAGACAACTGAATCTACTTGTAACAGCAAGGCTCAGAAGTGCCCACACACTCAGCCCTTAACCCCAGTGTGCAGAAAGGGTCAAAACGTGTTTTTCAGCAGAAATAAACATGTTTCTGCAAGTTTGGTCAACCCCATGTAAGTTATGGGGCAGTAACAAGACACTTTTCAAAACGTGTTTTTCAGCCCGAAATAAACGCGTTTTTTCAGACAACTGAATCTCCTTGTAATAGCAAGGCTCAGAAGAGCCCACACACTCAGCCCTTAACCCCAGTGTACAGAAAGTGTCAAAACGTGTTTTCCAGCAGAAATAAACATGTTTCTGCAAGTTTGGTCAACCCCATGTAAGTTATGGGGCAGTAACAAGACACTTTTCAAAACGTGTTTTTCAGCCCGAAATAAATGCGTTTTTTCAGACAACTGAATCTCCTTGTAATAGCAAGGCTCAGAAGAGCCCACACACTCAGCCCTTAACCCCAGTGTACAGAAAGTGTCAAAATGTGTTTTCCAGCAGAAATAAACATGTTTCTGCAAGTTTGGTCAACCCCATGTAAGTTATGGGGCAGTAACAAGACACTTTTCAAAACGTGTTTTTCAGCCCGAAATAAACGCGTTTTTTCAGACAACTGAATCTCCTTGTAATAGCAAGGCTCAGAAGAGCCCACACACTCAGCCCTTAACCCCAGTGTACAGAAAGTGTCAAAACGTGTTTTCCAGCAGAAATAAACATGTTTCTGCAAGTTTGGTCAACCCCATGTAAGTTATGGGGCAGTAACATCACACTTTTCAAAACGTGTTTTTCAGCCCGAAATAAACGCGTTTTTTCAGACAGCAGAATCTCAGTGTAACTGCTAGGCTCAGAAGAGCCCACACACTCAGCTCTTAACCCCAGTGTGCAGAAAGTGTCCAAACGTGTTTTTCAGCAGAAATAAACATGTTTCTGCAAGTTTGGTCACCCCCATGTAAGTTATGGGGCAGTAACAAGACACTTTTCAAAACGTGTTTTTCAGCCCGAAATAAACGCGTTTTTTCAGACAACTGAATCTCCTTGTAATAGTAAGGCTCAGAAGAGCCCACACACTCAGCCCTTAACCCCAGTGTACAGAAAGTGTCAAAACGTGTTTTCCAGCAGAAATAAACATGTTTCTGCAAGTTTGGTCAACCCCATGTAAGTTATGGGGCAGTAACATCACACTTTTCAAAACGTGTTTTTCAGCCCGAAATAAACGCGTTTTTTCAGACAACTGAATCTACTTGTAACAGCAAGGCTCAGAAGTGCCCACACACTCAGCCCTTAACCCCAGTGTGCAGAAAGGGTCAAAACGTGTTTTTCAGCAGAAATAAACATGTTTCTGCAAGTTTGGTCAACCCCATGTAAGTTATGGGGCAGTAACAAGACACTTTTCAAAACGTGTTTTTCAGCCCGAAATAAACGCGTTTTTTCAGACAACTGAATCTCCTTGTAATAGCAAGGCTCAGAAGAGCCCACACACTCAGCCCTTAACCCCAGTGTACAGAAAGTGTCAAAACGTGTTTTCCAGCAGAAATAAACATGTTTCTGCAAGTTTGGTCAACCCCATGTAAGTTATGGGGCAGTAACATCACACTTTTCAAAACGTGTTTTTCAGCCCGAAATAAACGCGTTTTTTCAGACAACTGAATCTACTTGTAACAGCAAGGCTCAGAAGTGCCCACACACTCAGCCCTTAACCCCAGTGTGCAGAAAGTGTCCAAACGTGTTTTTCAGCAGAAATAAACATGTTTCTGCAAGTTTGGTCACCCCCATGTAAGTTATGGGGCAGTAACAAGACACTTTTCAAAACGTGTTTTTCAGCCCGAAATAAACGCGTTTTTTCAGACAACTGAATCTCCTTGTAATAGCAAGGCTCAGAAGAGCCCACACACTCAGCCCTTAACCCCAGTGTACAGAAAGTGTCAAAACGTGTTTTCCAGCAGAAATAAACATGTTTCTGCAAGTTTGGTCAACCCCATGTAAGTTATGGGGCAGTAACATCACACTTTTCAAAACGTGTTTTTCAGCCCGAAATAAACGCGTTTTTTCAGACAACTGAATCTACTTGTAACAGCAAGGCTCAGAAGTGCCCACACACTCAGCCCTTAACCCCAGTGTGCAGAAAGGGTCAAAACGTGTTTTTCAGCAGAAATAAACATGTTTCTGCAAGTTTGGTCAACCCCATGTAAGTTATGGGGCAGTAACAAGACACTTTTCAAAACGTGTTTTTCAGCCCGAAATAAACGCGTTTTTTAAGACAGCAGAATCTCAGTGTAACTGCTAGGCTCAGAAGAGCCCACACACTCAGCTCTTAACCCCAGTGTGCAGAAAGTGTCCAAACGTGTTTTTCAGCAGAAATAAACATGTTTCTGCAAGTTTGGTCACCCCCATGTAAGTTATGGGGCAGTAACAAGACACTTTTCAAAACGTGTTTTTCAGCCCGAAATAAACGCGTTTTTTCAGACAACTGAATCTCCTTGTAATAGCAAGGCTCAGAAGAGCCCACACACTCAGCCCTTAACCCCAGTGTACAGAAAGTGTCAAAACGTGTTTTCCAGCAGAAATAAACATGTTTCTGCAAGTTTGGTCAACCCCATGTAAGTTATGGGGCAGTAACATCACACTTTTCAAAACGTGTTTTTCAGCCCGAAATAAACGCGTTTTTTCAGACAACTGAATCTACTTGTAACAGCAAGGCTCAGAAGTGCCCACACACTCAGCCCTTAACCCCAGTGTGCAGAAAGGGTCAAAACGTGTTTTTCAGCAGAAATAAACATGTTTCTGCAAGTTTGGTCAACCCCATGTAAGTTATGGGGCAGTAACATCACACTTTTCAAAACGTGTTTTTCAGCCCGAAATAAACGCGTTTTTTCAGACAGCAGAATCTCAGTGTAACTGCTAGGCTCAGAAGAGCCCACACACTCAGCTCTTAACCCCAGTGTGCAGAAAGTGTCCAAACGTGTTTTTCAGCAGAAATAAACATGTTTCTGCAAGTTTGGTCACCCCCATGTAAGTTATGGGGCAGTAACAAGACACTTTTCAAAACGTGTTTTTCAGCCCGAAATAAACGCGTTTTTTCAGACAGCAGAATCTCAGTGTAACTGCTAGGCTCAGAAGAGCCCACACACTCAGCTCTTAACCCCAGTGTGCAGAAAGTGTCAAAACGTGTTTTCCAGCAGAAATAAACATGTTTCTGCAAGTTTGGTCAACCCCATGTAAGTTATGGGGCAGTAACAAGACACTTTTCAAAACGTGTTTTTCAGCCCGAAATAAACGCGTTTTTTCAGACAACTGAATCTCCTTGTAATAGCAAGGCTCAGAAGAGCCCACACACTCAGCCCTTAACCCCAGTGTACAGAAAGTGTCAAAACGTGTTTTCCAGCAGAAATAAACATGTTTCTGCAAGTTTGGTCAACCCCATGTAAGTTATGGGGCAGTAACAAGACACTTTTCAAAACGTGTTTTTCAGCCCGAAATAAACGCGTTTTTTCAGACAACTGAATCTCCTTGTAATAGCAAGGCTCAGAAGAGCCCACACACTCAGCCCTTAACCCCAGTGTACAGAAAGTGTCAAAACGTGTTTTCCAGCAGAAATAAACATGTTTCTGCAAGTTTGGTCAACCCCATGTAAGTTATGGGGCAGTAACATCACACTTTTCAAAACGTGTTTTTCAGCCCGAAATAAACGCGTTTTTTCAGACAACTGAATCTACTTGTAACAGCAAGGCTCAGAAGTGCCCACACACTCAGCCCTTAACCCCAGTGTGCAGAAAGGGTCAAAACGTGTTTTTCAGCAGAAATAAACATGTTTCTGCAAGTTTGGTCAACCCCATGTAAGTTATGGGGCAGTAACATCACACTTTTCAAAACGTGTTTTTCAGCCCGAAATAAACGCGTTTTTTCAGACAGCAGAATCTCAGTGTAACTGCTAGGCTCAGAAGAGCCCACACACTCAGCTCTTAACCCCAGTGTGCAGAAAGTGTCCAAACGTGTTTTTCAGCAGAAATAAACATGTTTCTGCAAGTTTGGTCACCCCCATGTAAGTTATGGGGCAGTAACAAGACACTTTTCAAAACGTGTTTTTCAGCCCGAAATAAACGCGTTTTTTCAGACAACTGAATCTCCTTGTAATAGTAAGGCTCAGAAGAGCCCACACACTCAGCCCTTAACCCCAGTGTACAGAAAGTGTCAAAACGTGTTTTCCAGCAGAAATAAACATGTTTCTGCAAGTTTGGTCAACCCCATGTAAGTTATGGGGCAGTAACATCACACTTTTCAAAACGTGTTTTTCAGCCCGAAATAAACGCGTTTTTTCAGACAACTGAATCTACTTGTAACAGCAAGGCTCAGAAGTGCCCACACACTCAGCCCTTAACCCCAGTGTGCAGAAAGGGTCAAAACGTGTTTTTCAGCAGAAATAAACATGTTTCTGCAAGTTTGGTCAACCCCATGTAAGTTATGGGGCAGTAACAAGACACTTTTCAAAACGTGTTTTTCAGCCCGAAATAAACGCGTTTTTTCAGACAACTGAATCTCCTTGTAATAGCAAGGCTCAGAAGAGCCCACACACTCAGCCCTTAACCCCAGTGTACAGAAAGTGTCAAAACGTGTTTTCCAGCAGAAATAAACATGTTTCTGCAAGTTTGGTCAACCCCATGTAAGTTATGGGGCAGTAACATCACACTTTTCAAAACGTGTTTTTCAGCCCGAAATAAACGCGTTTTTTCAGACAACTGAATCTACTTGTAACAGCAAGGCTCAGAAGTGCCCACACACTCAGCCCTTAACCCCAGTGTGCAGAAAGTGTCCAAACGTGTTTTTCAGCAGAAATAAACATGTTTCTGCAAGTTTGGTCACCCCCATGTAAGTTATGGGGCAGTAACAAGACACTTTTCAAAACGTGTTTTTCAGCCCGAAATAAACGCGTTTTTTCAGACAACTGAATCTCCTTGTAATAGCAAGGCTCAGAAGAGCCCACACACTCAGCCCTTAACCCCAGTGTACAGAAAGTGTCAAAACGTGTTTTCCAGCAGAAATAAACATGTTTCTGCAAGTTTGGTCAACCCCATGTAAGTTATGGGGCAGTAACATCACACTTTTCAAAACGTGTTTTTCAGCCCGAAATAAACGCGTTTTTTCAGACAACTGAATCTACTTGTAACAGCAAGGCTCAGAAGTGCCCACACACTCAGCCCTTAACCCCAGTGTGCAGAAAGGGTCAAAACGTGTTTTTCAGCAGAAATAAACATGTTTCTGCAAGTTTGGTCAACCCCATGTAAGTTATGGGGCAGTAACAAGACACTTTTCAAAACGTGTTTTTCAGCCCGAAATAAACGCGTTTTTTAAGACAGCAGAATCTCAGTGTAACTGCTAGGCTCAGAAGAGCCCACACACTCAGCTCTTAACCCCAGTGTGCAGAAAGTGTCCAAACGTGTTTTTCAGCAGAAATAAACATGTTTCTGCAAGTTTGGTCACCCCCATGTAAGTTATGGGGCAGTAACAAGACACTTTTCAAAACGTGTTTTTCAGCCCGAAATAAACGCGTTTTTTCAGACAACTGAATCTCCTTGTAATAGCAAGGCTCAGAAGAGCCCACACACTCAGCCCTTAACCCCAGTGTACAGAAAGTGTCAAAACGTGTTTTCCAGCAGAAATAAACATGTTTCTGCAAGTTTGGTCAACCCCATGTAAGTTATGGGGCAGTAACAAGACACTTTTCAAAACGTGTTTTTCAGCCCGAAATAAACGCGTTTTTTCAGACAACTGAATCTCCTTGTAATAGCAAGGCTCAGAAGAGCCCACACACTCAGCCCTTAACCCCAGTGTACAGAAAGTGTCAAAACGTGTTTTCCAGCAGAAATAAACATGTTTCTGCAAGTTTGGTCAACCCCATGTAAGTTATGGGGCAGTAACATCACACTTTTCAAAACGTGTTTTTCAGCCCGAAATAAACGCGTTTTTTCAGACAACTGAATCTACTTGTAACAGCAAGGCTCAGAAGTGCCCACACACTCAGCCCTTAACCCCAGTGTGCAGAAAGGGTCAAAACGTGTTTTTCAGCAGAAATAAACATGTTTCTGCAAGTTTGGTCAACCCCATGTAAGTTATGGGGCAGTAACAAGACACTTTTCAAAACGTGTTTTTCAGCCCGAAATAAACGCGTTTTTTCAGACAACTGAATCTCCTTGTAATAGCAAGGCTCAGAAGAGCCCACACACTCAGCCCTTAACCCCAGTGTACAGAAAGTGTCAAAACGTGTTTTCCAGCAGAAATAAACATGTTTCTGCAAGTTTGGTCAACCCCATGTAAGTTATGGGGCAGTAACAAGACACTTTTCAAAACGTGTTTTTCAGCCCGAAATAAACGCGTTTTTTCAGACAACTGAATCTCCTTGTAATAGCAAGGCTCAGAAGAGCCCACACACTCAGCCCTTAACCCCAGTGTACAGAAAGTGTCAAAACGTGTTTTCCAGCAGAAATAAACATGTTTCTGCAAGTTTGGTCAACCCCATGTAAGTTATGGGGCAGTAACATCACACTTTTCAAAACGTGTTTTTCAGCCCGAAATAAACGCGTTTTTTCAGACAGCAGAATCTCAGTGTAACTGCTAGGCTCAGAAGAGCCCACACACTCAGCTCTTAACCCCAGTGTGCAGAAAGTGTCCAAACGTGTTTTTCAGCAGAAATAAACATGTTTCTGCAAGTTTGGTCAACCCCATGTAAGTTATGGGGCAGTAACAAGACACTTTTCAAAACGTGTTTTTCAGCCCGAAATAAACGCGTTTTTTCAGACAACTGAATCTCCTTGTAATAGCAAGGCTCAGAAGAGCCCACACACTCAGCCCTTAACCCCAGTGTACAGAAAGTGTCAAAACGTGTTTTCCAGCAGAAATAAACATGTTTCTGCAAGTTTGGTCAACCCCATGTAAGTTATGGGGCAGTAACATCACATTTTTCAAAACGTGTTTTTCAGCCCGAAATAAACGCGTTTTTTCAGACAACTGAATCTACTTGTAACAGCAAGGCTCAGAAGTGCCCACACACTCAGCCCTTAACCCCAGTGTGCAGAAAGGGTCAAAACGTGTTTTTCAGCAGAAATAAACATGTTTCTGCAAGTTTGGTCAACCCCATGTAAGTTATGGGGCAGTAACAAGACACTTTTCAAAACGTGTTTTTCAGCCCGAAATAAACGCGTTTTTTCAGACAACTGAATCTCCTTGTAATAGCAAGGCTCAGAAGAGCCCACACACTCAGCCCTTAACCCCAGTGTACAGAAAGTGTCAAAACGTGTTTTCCAGCAGAAATAAACATGTTTCTGCAAGTTTGGTCAACCCCATGTAAGTTATGGGGCAGTAACATCACACTTTTCAAAACGTGTTTTTCAGCCCGAAATAAACGCGTTTTTTCAGACAACTGAATCTACTTGTAACAGCAAGGCTCAGAAGTGCCCACACACTCAGCCCTTAACCCCAGTGTGCAGAAAGGGTCAAAACGTGTTTTTCAGCAGAAATAAACATGTTTCTGCAAGTTTGGTCAACCCCATGTAAGTTATGGGGCAGTAACAAGACACTTTTCAAAACGTGTTTTTCAGCCCGAAATAAACGCGTTTTTTCAGACAACTGAATCTCCTTGTAATAGCAAGGCTCAGAAGAGCCCACACACTCAGCCCTTAACCCCAGTGTACAGAAAGTGTCAAAACGTGTTTTCCAGCAGAAATAAACATGTTTCTGCAAGTTTGGTCAACCCCATGTAAGTTATGGGGCAGTAACATCACACTTTTCAAAACGTGTTTTTCAGCCCGAAATAAACGCGTTTTTTCAGACAACTGAATCTACTTGTAACAGCAAGGCTCAGAAGTGCCCACACACTCAGCCCTTAACCCCAGTGTGCAGAAAGGGTCAAAACGTGTTTTTCAGCAGAAATAAACATGTTTCTGCAAGTTTGGTCAACCCCATGTAAGTTATGGGGCAGTAACATCACACTTTTCAAAACGTGTTTTTCAGCCCGAAATAAACGCGTTTTTTCAGACAGCAGAATCTCAGTGTAACTGCTAGGCTCAGAAGAGCCCACACACTCAGCTCTTAACCCCAGTGTGCAGAAAGTGTCCAAACGTGTTTTTCAGCAGAAATAAACATGTTTCTGCAAGTTTGGTCACCCCCATGTAAGTTATGGGGCAGTAACAAGACACTTTTCAAAACGTGTTTTTCAGCCCGAAATAAACGCGTTTTTTCAGACAGCAGAATCTCAGTGTAACTGCTAGGCTCAGAAGAGCCCACACACTCAGCTCTTAACCCCAGTGTGCAGAAAGTGTCAAAACGTGTTTTCCAGCAGAAATAAACATGTTTCTGCAAGTTTGGTCAACCCCATGTAAGTTATGGGGCAGTAACAAGACACTTTTCAAAACGTGTTTTTCAGCCCGAAATAAACGCGTTTTTTCAGACAACTGAATCTCCTTGTAATAGCAAGGCTCAGAAGAGCCCACACACTCAGCCCTTAACCCCAGTGTACAGAAAGTGTCAAAACGTGTTTTCCAGCAGAAATAAACATGTTTCTGCAAGTTTGGTCAACCCCATGTAAGTTATGGGGCAGTAACAAGACACTTTTCAAAACGTGTTTTTCAGCCCGAAATAAACGCGTTTTTTCAGACAACTGAATCTCCTTGTAATAGCAAGGCTCAGAAGAGCCCACACACTCAGCCCTTAACCCCAGTGTACAGAAAGTGTCAAAACGTGTTTTCCAGCAGAAATAAACATGTTTCTGCAAGTTTGGTCAACCCCATGTAAGTTATGGGGCAGTAACATCACACTTTTCAAAACGTGTTTTTCAGCCCGAAATAAACGCGTTTTTTCAGACAACTGAATCTACTTGTAACAGCAAGGCTCAGAAGTGCCCACACACTCAGCCCTTAACCCCAGTGTGCAGAAAGGGTCAAAACGTGTTTTTCAGCAGAAATAAACATGTTTCTGCAAGTTTGGTCAACCCCATGTAAGTTATGGGGCAGTAACATCACACTTTTCAAAACGTGTTTTTCAGCCCGAAATAAACGCGTTTTTTCAGACAGCAGAATCTCAGTGTAACTGCTAGGCTCAGAAGAGCCCACACACTCAGCTCTTAACCCCAGTGTGCAGAAAGTGTCCAAACGTGTTTTTCAGCAGAAATAAACATGTTTCTGCAAGTTTGGTCACCCCCATGTAAGTTATGGGGCAGTAACAAGACACTTTTCAAAACGTGTTTTTCAGCCCGAAATAAACGCGTTTTTTCAGACAACTGAATCTCCTTGTAATAGTAAGGCTCAGAAGAGCCCACACACTCAGCCCTTAACCCCAGTGTACAGAAAGTGTCAAAACGTGTTTTCCAGCAGAAATAAACATGTTTCTGCAAGTTTGGTCAACCCCATGTAAGTTATGGGGCAGTAACATCACACTTTTCAAAACGTGTTTTTCAGCCCGAAATAAACGCGTTTTTTCAGACAACTGAATCTACTTGTAACAGCAAGGCTCAGAAGTGCCCACACACTCAGCCCTTAACCCCAGTGTGCAGAAAGGGTCAAAACGTGTTTTTCAGCAGAAATAAACATGTTTCTGCAAGTTTGGTCAACCCCATGTAAGTTATGGGGCAGTAACAAGACACTTTTCAAAACGTGTTTTTCAGCCCGAAATAAACGCGTTTTTTCAGACAACTGAATCTCCTTGTAATAGCAAGGCTCAGAAGAGCCCACACACTCAGCCCTTAACCCCAGTGTACAGAAAGTGTCAAAACGTGTTTTCCAGCAGAAATAAACATGTTTCTGCAAGTTTGGTCAACCCCATGTAAGTTATGGGGCAGTAACATCACACTTTTCAAAACGTGTTTTTCAGCCCGAAATAAACGCGTTTTTTCAGACAACTGAATCTACTTGTAACAGCAAGGCTCAGAAGTGCCCACACACTCAGCCCTTAACCCCAGTGTGCAGAAAGTGTCCAAACGTGTTTTTCAGCAGAAATAAACATGTTTCTGCAAGTTTGGTCACCCCCATGTAAGTTATGGGGCAGTAACAAGACACTTTTCAAAACGTGTTTTTCAGCCCGAAATAAACGCGTTTTTTCAGACAACTGAATCTCCTTGTAATAGCAAGGCTCAGAAGAGCCCACACACTCAGCCCTTAACCCCAGTGTACAGAAAGTGTCAAAACGTGTTTTCCAGCAGAAATAAACATGTTTCTGCAAGTTTGGTCAACCCCATGTAAGTTATGGGGCAGTAACATCACACTTTTCAAAACGTGTTTTTCAGCCCGAAATAAACGCGTTTTTTCAGACAACTGAATCTACTTGTAACAGCAAGGCTCAGAAGTGCCCACACACTCAGCCCTTAACCCCAGTGTGCAGAAAGGGTCAAAACGTGTTTTTCAGCAGAAATAAACATGTTTCTGCAAGTTTGGTCAACCCCATGTAAGTTATGGGGCAGTAACAAGACACTTTTCAAAACGTGTTTTTCAGCCCGAAATAAACGCGTTTTTTAAGACAGCAGAATCTCAGTGTAACTGCTAGGCTCAGAAGAGCCCACACACTCAGCTCTTAACCCCAGTGTGCAGAAAGTGTCCAAACGTGTTTTTCAGCAGAAATAAACATGTTTCTGCAAGTTTGGTCACCCCCATGTAAGTTATGGGGCAGTAACAAGACACTTTTCAAAACGTGTTTTTCAGCCCGAAATAAACGCGTTTTTTCAGACAACTGAATCTCCTTGTAATAGCAAGGCTCAGAAGAGCCCACACACTCAGCCCTTAACCCCAGTGTACAGAAAGTGTCAAAACGTGTTTTCCAGCAGAAATAAACATGTTTCTGCAAGTTTGGTCAACCCCATGTAAGTTATGGGGCAGTAACAAGACACTTTTCAAAACGTGTTTTTCAGCCCGAAATAAACGCGTTTTTTCAGACAACTGAATCTCCTTGTAATAGCAAGGCTCAGAAGAGCCCACACACTCAGCCCTTAACCCCAGTGTACAGAAAGTGTCAAAACGTGTTTTCCAGCAGAAATAAACATGTTTCTGCAAGTTTGGTCAACCCCATGTAAGTTATGGGGCAGTAACATCACACTTTTCAAAACGTGTTTTTCAGCCCGAAATAAACGCGTTTTTTCAGACAACTGAATCTACTTGTAACAGCAAGGCTCAGAAGTGCCCACACACTCAGCCCTTAACCCCAGTGTGCAGAAAGGGTCAAAACGTGTTTTTCAGCAGAAATAAACATGTTTCTGCAAGTTTGGTCAACCCCATGTAAGTTATGGGGCAGTAACAAGACACTTTTCAAAACGTGTTTTTCAGCCCGAAATAAACGCGTTTTTTCAGACAACTGAATCTCCTTGTAATAGCAAGGCTCAGAAGAGCCCACACACTCAGCCCTTAACCCCAGTGTACAGAAAGTGTCAAAACGTGTTTTCCAGCAGAAATAAACATGTTTCTGCAAGTTTGGTCAACCCCATGTAAGTTATGGGGCAGTAACAAGACACTTTTCAAAACGTGTTTTTCAGCCCGAAATAAACGCGTTTTTTCAGACAACTGAATCTCCTTGTAATAGCAAGGCTCAGAAGAGCCCACACACTCAGCCCTTAACCCCAGTGTACAGAAAGTGTCAAAACGTGTTTTCCAGCAGAAATAAACATGTTTCTGCAAGTTTGGTCAACCCCATGTAAGTTATGGGGCAGTAACATCACACTTTTCAAAACGTGTTTTTCAGCCCGAAATAAACGCGTTTTTTCAGACAGCAGAATCTCAGTGTAACTGCTAGGCTCAGAAGAGCCCACACACTCAGCTCTTAACCCCAGTGTGCAGAAAGTGTCCAAACGTGTTTTTCAGCAGAAATAAACATGTTTCTGCAAGTTTGGTCAACCCCATGTAAGTTATGGGGCAGTAACAAGACACTTTTCAAAACGTGTTTTTCAGCCCGAAATAAACGCGTTTTTTCAGACAACTGAATCTCCTTGTAATAGCAAGGCTCAGAAGAGCCCACACACTCAGCCCTTAACCCCAGTGTACAGAAAGTGTCAAAACGTGTTTTCCAGCAGAAATAAACATGTTTCTGCAAGTTTGGTCAACCCCATGTAAGTTATGGGGCAGTAACATCACATTTTTCAAAACGTGTTTTTCAGCCCGAAATAAACGCGTTTTTTCAGACAACTGAATCTACTTGTAACAGCAAGGCTCAGAAGTGCCCACACACTCAGCCCTTAACCCCAGTGTGCAGAAAGGGTCAAAACGTGTTTTTCAGCAGAAATAAACATGTTTCTGCAAGTTTGGTCAACCCCATGTAAGTTATGGGGCAGTAACAAGACACTTTTCAAAACGTGTTTTTCAGCCCGAAATAAACGCGTTTTTTCAGACAACTGAATCTCCTTGTAATAGCAAGGCTCAGAAGAGCCCACACACTCAGCCCTTAACCCCAGTGTACAGAAAGTGTCAAAACGTGTTTTCCAGCAGAAATAAACATGTTTCTGCAAGTTTGGTCAACCCCATGTAAGTTATGGGGCAGTAACATCACACTTTTCAAAACGTGTTTTTCAGCCCGAAATAAACGCGTTTTTTCAGACAACTGAATCTACTTGTAACAGCAAGGCTCAGAAGTGCCCACACACTCAGCCCTTAACCCCAGTGTGCAGAAAGGGTCAAAACGTGTTTTTCAGCAGAAATAAACATGTTTCTGCAAGTTTGGTCAACCCCATGTAAGTTATGGGGCAGTAACAAGACACTTTTCAAAACGTGTTTTTCAGCCCGAAATAAACGCGTTTTTTCAGACAACTGAATCTCCTTGTAATAGCAAGGCTCAGAAGAGCCCACACACTCAGCCCTTAACCCCAGTGTGCAGAAAGGGTCAAAACGTGTTTTTCAGCAGAAATAAACATGTTTCTGCAAGTTTGGTCAACCCCATGTAAGTTATGGGGCAGTAACAAGACACTTTTCAAAACGTGTTTTTCAGCCCGAAATAAACGCGTTTTTTCAGACAACTGAATCTACTTGTAACAGCAAGGCTCAGAAGTGCCCACACACTCAGCCCTTAACCCCAGTGTGCAGAAAGGGACAAAACGTGTTTTTCAGCAGAAATAAACATGTTTCTGCAAGTTTGGTCAACCCCATGTAAGTTATGGGGCAGTAACAAGACACTTTTCAAAACGTGTTTTTCAGCCCGAAATAAACGCGTTTTTTCAGACAACTGAATCTCCTTGTAATAGCAAGGCTCAGAAGAGCCCACACACTCAGCCCTTAACCCCAGTGTACAGAAAGTGTCAAAACGTGTTTTCCAGCAGAAATAAACATGTTTCTGCAAGTTTGGTCAACCCCATGTAAGTTATGGGGCAGTAACAAGACACTTTTCAAAACGTGTTTTTCAGCCCGAAATAAACGCGTTTTTTCAGACAGCAGAATCTCAGTGTAACTGCTAGGCTCAGAAGAGCCCACACACTCAGCTCTTAACCCCAGTGTGCAGAAAGTGTCCAAACGTGTTTTTCAGCAGAAATAAACATGTTTCTGCAAGTTTGGTCACCCCCATGTAAGTTATGGGGCAGTAACAAGACACTTTTCAAAACGTGTTTTTCAGCCCGAAATAAACGCGTTTTTTCAGACAACTGAATCTCCTTGTAATAGCAAGGCTCAGAAGAGCCCACACACTCAGCCCTTAACCCCAGTGTACAGAAAGTGTCAAAACGTGTTTTCCAGCAGAAATAAACATGTTTCTGCAAGTTTGGTCAACCCCATGTAAGTTATGGGGCAGTAACATCACACTTTTCAAAACGTGTTTTTCAGCCCGAAATAAACGCGTTTTTTCAGACAGCAGAATCTCAGTGTAACTGCTAGGCTCAGAAGAGCCCACACACTCAGCTCTTAACCCCAGTGTGCAGAAAGTGTCCAAACGTGTTTTTCAGCAGAAATAAACATGTTTCTGCAAGTTTGGTCACCCCCATGTAAGTTATGGGGCAGTAACAAGACACTTTTCAAAACGTGTTTTTCAGCCCGAAATAAACGCGTTTTTTCAGACAACTGAATCTCCTTGTAATAGTAAGGCTCAGAAGAGCCCACACACTCAGCCCTTAACCCCAGTGTACAGAAAGTGTCAAAACGTGTTTTCCAGCAGAAATAAACATGTTTCTGCAAGTTTGGTCAACCCCATGTAAGTTATGGGGCAGTAACATCACACTTTTCAAAACGTGTTTTTCAGCCCGAAATAAACGCGTTTTTTCAGACAACTGAATCTACTTGTAACAGCAAGGCTCAGAAGTGCCCACACACTCAGCCCTTAACCCCAGTGTGCAGAAAGGGTCAAAACGTGTTTTTCAGCAGAAATAAACATGTTTCTGCAAGTTTGGTCAACCCCATGTAAGTTATGGGGCAGTAACAAGACACTTTTCAAAACGTGTTTTTCAGCCCGAAATAAACGCGTTTTTTCAGACAACTGAATCTCCTTGTAATAGCAAGGCTCAGAAGAGCCCACACACTCAGCCCTTAACCCCAGTGTACAGAAAGTGTCAAAACGTGTTTTCCAGCAGAAATAAACATGTTTCTGCAAGTTTGGTCAACCCCATGTAAGTTATGGGGCAGTAACAAGACACTTTTCAAAACGTGTTTTTCAGCCCGAAATAAACGCGTTTTTTCAGACAACTGAATCTCCTTGTAATAGCAAGGCTCAGAAGAGCCCACACACTCAGCCCTTAACCCCAGTGTACAGAAAGTGTCAAAACGTGTTTTCCAGCAGAAATAAACATGTTTCTGCAAGTTTGGTCAACCCCATGTAAGTTATGGGGCAGTAACATCACACTTTTCAAAACGTGTTTTTCAGCCCGAAATAAACGCGTTTTTTCAGACAACTGAATCTCCTTGTAATAGCAAGGCTCAGAAGAGCCCACACACTCAGCCCTTAACCCCAGTGTACAGAAAGTGTCAAAACGTGTTTTCTAGCAGAAATAAACATGTTTCTGCAAGTTTGGTCAACCCCATGTAAGTTATGGGGCAGTAACATCACACTTTTCAAAACGTGTTTTTCAGCCCGAAATAAACGCGTTTTTTCAGACAACTGAATCTACTTGTAACAGCAAGGCTCAGAAGTGCCCACACACTCAGCCCTTAACCCCAGTGTGCAGAAAGTGTCCAAACGTGTTTTTCAGCAGAAATAAACATGTTTCTGCAAGTTTGGTCACCCCCATGTAAGTTATGGGGCAGTAACAAGACACTTTTCAAAACGTGTTTTTCAGCCCGAAATAAACGCGTTTTTTCAGACAACTGAATCTCCTTGTAATAGCAAGGCTCAGAAGAGCCCACACACTCAGCCCTTAACCCCAGTGTACAGAAAGTGTCAAAACGTGTTTTCCAGCAGAAATAAACATGTTTCTGCAAGTTTGGTCAACCCCATGTAAGTTATGGGGCAGTAACAAGACACTTTTCAAAACGTGTTTTTCAGCCCGAAATAAACGCGTTTTTTCAGACAACTGAATCTCCTTGTAATAGCAAGGCTCAGAAGAGCCCACACACTCAGCCCTTAACCCCAGTGTACAGAAAGTGTCAAAACGTGTTTTCCAGCAGAAATAAACATGTTTCTGCAAGTTTGGTCAACCCCATGTAAGTTATGGGGCAGTAACATCACACTTTTCAAAACGTGTTTTTCAGCCCGAAATAAACGCGTTTTTTCAGACAACTGAATCTACTTGTAACAGCAAGGCTCAGAAGTGCCCACACACTCAGCCCTTAACCCCAGTGTGCAGAAAGGGTCAAAACGTGTTTTTCAGCAGAAATAAACATGTTTCTGCAAGTTTGGTCAACCCCATGTAAGTTATGGGGCAGTAACAAGACACTTTTCAAAACGTGTTTTTCAGCCCGAAATAAACGCGTTTTTTCAGACAACTGAATCTCCTTGTAATAGCAAGGCTCAGAAGAGCCCACACACTCAGCCCTTAACCCCAGTGTGCAGAAAGGGTCAAAACGTGTTTTTCAGCAGAAATAAACATGTTTCTGCAAGTTTGGTCAACCCCATGTAAGTTATGGGGCAGTAACAAGACACTTTTCAAAACGTGTTTTTCAGCCCGAAATAAACGCGTTTTTTCAGACAACTGAATCTACTTGTAACAGCAAGGCTCAGAAGTGCCCACACACTCAGCCCTTAACCCCAGTGTGCAGAAAGGGACAAAACGTGTTTTTCAGCAGAAATAAACATGTTTCTGCAAGTTTGGTCAACCCCATGTAAGTTATGGGGCAGTAACAAGACACTTTTCAAAACGTGTTTTTCAGCCCGAAATAAACGCGTTTTTTCAGACAACTGAATCTCCTTGTAATAGCAAGGCTCAGAAGAGCCCACACACTCAGCCCTTAACCCCAGTGTACAGAAAGTGTCAAAACGTGTTTTCCAGCAGAAATAAACATGTTTCTGCAAGTTTGGTCAACCCCATGTAAGTTATGGGGCAGTAACAAGACACTTTTCAAAACGTGTTTTTCAGCCCGAAATAAACGCGTTTTTTCAGACAGCAGAATCTCAGTGTAACTGCTAGGCTCAGAAGAGCCCACACACTCAGCTCTTAACCCCAGTGTGCAGAAAGTGTCCAAACGTGTTTTTCAGCAGAAATAAACATGTTTCTGCAAGTTTGGTCACCCCCATGTAAGTTATGGGGCAGTAACAAGACACTTTTCAAAACGTGTTTTTCAGCCCGAAATAAACGCGTTTTTTCAGACAACTGAATCTCCTTGTAATAGCAAGGCTCAGAAGAGCCCACACACTCAGCCCTTAACCCCAGTGTACAGAAAGTGTCAAAACGTGTTTTCCAGCAGAAATAAACATGTTTCTGCAAGTTTGGTCAACCCCATGTAAGTTATGGGGCAGTAACATCACACTTTTCAAAACGTGTTTTTCAGCCCGAAATAAACGCGTTTTTTCAGACAGCAGAATCTCAGTGTAACTGCTAGGCTCAGAAGAGCCCACACACTCAGCTCTTAACCCCAGTGTGCAGAAAGTGTCCAAACGTGTTTTTCAGCAGAAATAAACATGTTTCTGCAAGTTTGGTCACCCCCATGTAAGTTATGGGGCAGTAACAAGACACTTTTCAAAACGTGTTTTTCAGCCCGAAATAAACGCGTTTTTTCAGACAACTGAATCTCCTTGTAATAGTAAGGCTCAGAAGAGCCCACACACTCAGCCCTTAAACCCAGTGTACAGAAAGTGTCAAAACGTGTTTTCCAGCAGAAATAAACATGTTTCTGCAAGTTTGGTCAACCCCATGTAAGTTATGGGGCAGTAACATCACACTTTTCAAAACGTGTTTTTCAGCCCGAAATAAACGCGTTTTTTCAGACAACTGAATCTACTTGTAACAGCAAGGCTCAGAAGTGCCCACACACTCAGCCCTTAACCCCAGTGTGCAGAAAGGGTCAAAACGTGTTTTTCAGCAGAAATAAACATGTTTCTGCAAGTTTGGTCAACCCCATGTAAGTTATGGGGCAGTAACAAGACACTTTTCAAAACGTGTTTTTCAGCCCGAAATAAACGCGTTTTTTCAGACAACTGAATCTCCTTGTAATAGCAAGGCTCAGAAGAGCCCACACACTCAGCCCTTAACCCCAGTGTACAGAAAGTGTCAAAACGTGTTTTCCAGCAGAAATAAACATGTTTCTGCAAGTTTGGTCAACCCCATGTAAGTTATGGGGCAGTAACATCACACTTTTCAAAACGTGTTTTTCAGCCCGAAATAAACGCGTTTTTTCAGACAACTGAATCTACTTGTAATAGCAAGGCTCAGAAGAGCCCACACACTCAGCCCTTAACCCCAGTGTACAGAAAGTGTCAAAACGTGTTTTCCAGCAGAAATAAACATGTTTCTGCAAGTTTGGTCAACCCCATGTAAGTTATGGGGCAGTAACATCACACTTTTCAAAACGTGTTTTTCAGCCCGAAATAAACGCGTTTTTTCAGACAACTGAATCTACTTGTAACAGCAAGGCTCAGAAGTGCCCACACACTCAGCCCTTAACCCCAGTGTGCAGAAAGGGTCAAAACGTGTTTTTCAGCAGAAATAAACATGTTTCTGCAAGTTTGGTCAACCCCATGTAAGTTATGGGGCAGTAACAAGACACTTTTCAAAACGTGTTTTTCAGCCCGAAATAAACGCGTTTTTTCAGACAACTGAATCTCCTTGTAATAGCAAGGCTCAGAAGAGCCCACACACTCAGCCCTTAACCCCAGTGTACAGAAAGTGTCAAAACGTGTTTTCTAGCAGAAATAAACATGTTTCTGCAAGTTTGGTCAACCCCATGTAAGTTATGGGGCAGTAACATCACACTTTTCAAAACGTGTTTTTCAGCCCGAAATAAACGCGTTTTTTCAGACAACTGAATCTACTTGTAACAGCAAGGCTCAGAAGTGCCCACACACTCAGCCCTTAACCCCAGTGTGCAGAAAGGGTCAAAACGTGTTTTTCAGCAGAAATAAACATGTTTCTGCAAGTTTGGTCAACCCCATGTAAGTTATGGGGCAGTAACAAGACACTTTTCAAAACGTGTTTTTCAGCCCGAAATAAACGCGTTTTTTCAGACAACTGAATCTCCTTGTAATAGCAAGGCTCAGAAGAGCCCACACACTCAGCCCTTAACCCCAGTGTACAGAAAGTGTCAAAACGTGTTTTCCAGCAGAAATAAACATGTTTCTGCAAGTTTGGTCAACCCCATGTAAGTTATGGGGCAGTAACAAGACACTTTTCAAAACGTGTTTTTCAGCCCGAAATAAACGCGTTTTTTCAGACAACTGAATCTCCTTGTAATAGCAAGGCTCAGAAGAGCCCACACACTCAGCCCTTAACCCCAGTGTACAGAAAGTGTCAAAATGTGTTTTCCAGCAGAAATAAACATGTTTCTGCAAGTTTGGTCAACCCCATGTAAGTTATGGGGCAGTAACATCACACTTTTCAAAACGTGTTTTTCAGCCCGAAATAAACGCGTTTTTTCAGACAACTGAATCTACTTGTAACAGCAAGGCTCAGAAGTGCCCACACACTCAGCCCTTAACCCCAGTGTGCAGAAAGGGTCAAAACGTGTTTTTCAGCAGAAATAAACATGTTTCTGCAAGTTTGGTCAACCCCATGTAAGTTATGGGGCAGTAACAAGACACTTTTCAAAACGTGTTTTTCAGCCCGAAATAAACGCGTTTTTTCAGACAACTGAATCTCCTTGTAATAGCAAGGCTCAGAAGAGCCCACACACTCAGCCCTTAACCCCAGTGTACAGAAAGTGTCAAAACGTGTTTTCCAGCAGAAATAAACATGTTTCTGCAAGTTTGGTCAACCCCATGTAAGTTATGGGGCAGTAACATCACATTTTTCAAAACGTGTTTTTCAGCCCGAAATAAACGCGTTTTTTCAGACAACTGAATCTACTTGTAACAGCAAGGCTCAGAAGTGCCCACACACTCAGCCCTTAACCCCAGTGTGCAGAAAGGGTCAAAACGCGTTTTTCAGCAGAAATAAACATGTTTCTGCAAGTTTGGTCAACCCCATGTAAGTTATGGGGCAGTAACAAGACACTTTTCAAAACGTGTTTTTCAGCCCGAAATAAACGCGTTTTTTCAGACAACTGAATCTCCTTGTAATAGCAAGGCTCAGAAGAGCCCACACACTCAGCCCAAAACCCCAGTGTACAGAAAGTGTCAAAACGTGTTTTCCAGCAGAAATAAACATGTTTCTGCAAGTTTGGTCAACCCCATGTAAGTTATGGGGCAGTAACATCACACTTTTCAAAACGTGTTTTTCAGCCCGAAATAAACGCGTTTTTTCAGACAACTGAATCTCCTTGTAATAGCAAGGCTCAGAAGTGCCCACACACTCAGCCCTTAACCCCAGTGTGCAGAAAGGGTCAAAACGTGTTTTTCAGCAGAAATAAACATGTTTCTGCAAGTTTGGTCAACCCCATGTAAGTTATGGGGCAGTAACAAGACACTTTTCAAAACGTGTTTTTCAGCCCGAAATAAACGCGTTTTTTCAGACAACTGAATCTCCTTGTAATAGCAAGGCTCAGAAGAGCCCACACACTCAGCCCTTAACCCCAGTGTACAGAAAGTGTCAAAATGTGTTTTCCAGCAGAAATAAACATGTTTCTGCAAGTTTGGTCAACCCCATGTAAGTTATGGGGCAGTAACATCACACTTTTCAAAACGTGTTTTTCAGCCCGAAATAAACGCGTTTTTTCAGACAACTGAATCTACTTGTAACAGCAAGGCTCAGAAGTGCCCACACACTCAGCCCTTAACCCCAGTGTGCAGAAAGGGTCAAAACGTGTTTTTCAGCAGAAATAAACATGTTTCTGCAAGTTTGGTCAACCCCATGTAAGTTATGGGGCAGTAACAAGACACTTTTCAAAACGTGTTTTTCAGCCCGAAATAAACGCGTTTTTTCAGACAGCAGAATCTCAGTGTAACTGCTAGGCTCAGAAGAGCCCACACACTCAGCTCTTAACCCCAGTGTGCAGAAAGTGTCCAAACGTGTTTTTCAGCAGAAATAAACATGTTTCTGCAAGTTTGGTCACCCCCATGTAAGTTATGGGGCAGTAACAAGACACTTTTCAAAACGTGTTTTTCAGCCCGAAATAAACGCGTTTTTTCAGACAACTGAATCTCCTTGTAATAGCAAGGCTCAGAAGAGCCCACACACTCAGCCCTTAACCCCAGTGTACAGAAAGTGTCAAAACGTGTTTTCCAGCAGAAATAAACATGTTTCTGCAAGTTTGGTCAACCCCATGTAAGTTATGGGGCAGTAACATCACACTTTTCAAAACGTGTTTTTCAGCCCGAAATAAACGCGTTTTTTCAGACAGCAGAATCTCAGTGTAACTGCTAGGCTCAGAAGAGCCCACACACTCAGCTCTTAACCCCAGTGTGCAGAAAGTGTCCAAACGTGTTTTTCAGCAGAAATAAACATGTTTCTGCAAGTTTGGTCAACCCCATGTAAGTTATGGGGCAGTAACAAGACACTTTTCAAAACGTGTTTTTCAGCCCGAAATAAACGCGTTTTTTCAGACAACTGAATCTCCTTGTAATAGCAAGGCTCAGAAGAGCCCACACACTCAGCCCTTAACCCCAGTGTACAGAAAGTGTCAAAACGTGTTTTCCAGCAGAAATAAACATGTTTCTGCAAGTTTGGTCAACCCCATGCAAGTTATGGGGCAGTAACATCACATTTTTCAAAACGTGTTTTTCAGCCCGAAATAAACGCGTTTTTTCAGACAACTGAATCTACTTGTAACAGCAAGGCTCAGAAGTGCCCACACACTCAGCCCTTAACCCCAGTGTGCAGAAAGGGTCAAAACGTGTTTTTCAGCAGAAATAAACATGTTTCTGCAAGTTTGGTCAACCCCATGTAAGTTATGGGGCAGTAACAAGACACTTTTCAAAACGTGTTTTTCAGCCCGAAATAAACGCGTTTTTTCAGACAACTGAATCTCCTTGTAATAGCAAGGCTCAGAAGAGCCCACACACTCAGCCCTTAACCCCAGTGTACAGAAAGTGTCAAAACGTGTTTTCCAGCAGAAATAAACATGTTTCTGCAAGTTTGGTCAACCCCATGTAAGTTATGGGGCAGTAACATCACACTTTTCAAAACGTGTTTTTCAGCCCGAAATAAACGCGTTTTTTCAGACAACTGAATCTACTTGTAACAGCAAGGCTCAGAAGTGCCCACACACTCAGCCCTTAACCCCAGTGTGCAGAAAGGGTCAAAACGTGTTTTTCAGCAGAAATAAACATGTTTCTGCAAGTTTGGTCAACCCCATGTAAGTTATGGGGCAGTAACAAGACACTTTTCAAAACGTGTTTTTCAGCCCGAAATAAACGCGTTTTTTCAGACAGCAGAATCTCAGTGTAACTGCTAGGCTCAGAAGAGCCCACACACTCAGCTCTTAACCCCAGTGTGCAGAAAGTGTCCAAACGTGTTTTTCAGCAGAAATAAACATGTTTCTGCAAGTTTGGTCACCCCCATGTAAGTTATGGGGCAGTAACAAGACACTTTTCAAAACGTGTTTTTCAGCCCGAAATAAACGCGTTTTTTCAGACAACTGAATCTCCTTGTAATAGCAAGGCTCAGAAGAGCCCACACACTCAGCCCTTAACCCCAGTGTACAGAAAGTGTCAAAACGTGTTTTCCAGCAGAAATAAACATGTTTCTGCAAGTTTGGTCAACCCCATGTAAGTTATGGGGCAGTAACATCACACTTTTCAAAACGTGTTTTTCAGCCCGAAATAAACGCGTTTTTTCAGACAGCAGAATCTCAGTGTAACTGCTAGGCTCAGAAGAGCCCACACACTCAGCTCTTAACCCCAGTGTGCAGAAAGTGTCCAAACGTGTTTTTCAGCAGAAATAAACATGTTTCTGCAAGTTTGGTCAACCCCATGTAAGTTATGGGGCAGTAACAAGACACTTTTCAAAACGTGTTTTTCAGCCCGAAATAAACGCGTTTTTTCAGACAACTGAATCTCCTTGTAATAGCAAGGCTCAGAAGAGCCCACACACTCAGCCCTTAACCCCAGTGTACAGAAAGTGTCAAAACGTGTTTTCCAGCAGAAATAAACATGTTTCTGCAAGTTTGGTCAACCCCATGCAAGTTATGGGGCAGTAACATCACATTTTTCAAAACGTGTTTTTCAGCCCGAAATAAACGCGTTTTTTCAGACAACTGAATCTACTTGTAACAGCAAGGCTCAGAAGTGCCCACACACTCAGCCCTTAACCCCAGTGTGCAGAAAGGGTCAAAACGTGTTTTTCAGCAGAAATAAACATGTTTCTGCAAGTTTGGTCAACCCCATGTAAGTTATGGGGCAGTAACAAGACACTTTTCAAAACGTGTTTTTCAGCCCGAAATAAACGCGTTTTTTCAGACAACTGAATCTCCTTGTAATAGCAAGGCTCAGAAGAGCCCACACACTCAGCCCTTAACCCCAGTGTACAGAAAGTGTCAAAACGTGTTTTCCAGCAGAAATAAACATGTTTCTGCAAGTTTGGTCAACCCCATGTAAGTTATGGGGCAGTAACATCACACTTTTCAAAACGTGTTTTTCAGCCCGAAATAAACGCGTTTTTTCAGACAACTGAATCTACTTGTAACAGCAAGGCTCAGAAGTGCCCACACACTCAGCCCTTAACCCCAGTGTGCAGAAAGGGTCAAAACGTGTTTTTCAGCAGAAATAAACATGTTTCTGCAAGTTTGGTCAACCCCATGTAAGTTATGGGGCAGTAACAAGACACTTTTCAAAACGTGTTTTTCAGCCCGAAATAAACGCGTTTTTTCAGACAACTGAATCTCCTTGTAATAGCAAGGCTCAGAAGAGCCCACACACTCAGCCCTTAACCCCAGTGTGCAGAAAGGGTCAAAACGTGTTTTTCAGCAGAAATAAACATGTTTCTGCAAGTTTGGTCAACCCCATGTAAGTTATGGGGCAGTAACAAGACACTTTTCAAAACGTGTTTTTCAGCCCGAAATAAACGCGTTTTTTCAGACAACTGAATCTACTTGTAACAGCAAGGCTCAGAAGTGCCCACACACTCAGCCCTTAACCCCAGTGTGCAGAAAGGGACAAAACGTGTTTTTCAGCAGAAATAAACATGTTTCTGCAAGTTTGGTCAACCCCATGTAAGTTATGGGGCAGTAACAAGACACTTTTCAAAACGTGTTTTTCAGCCCGAAATAAACGCGTTTTTTCAGACAACTGAATCTCCTTGTAATAGCAAGGCTCAGAAGAGCCCACACACTCAGCCCTTAACCCCAGTGTACAGAAAGTGTCAAAACGTGTTTTCCAGCAGAAATAAACATGTTTCTGCAAGTTTGGTCAACCCCATGTAAGTTATGGGGCAGTAACAAGACACTTTTCAAAACGTGTTTTTCAGCCCGAAATAAACGCGTTTTTTCAGACAACTGAATCTCCTTGTAATAGCAAGGCTCAGAAGAGCCCACACACTCAGCCCTTAACCCCAGTGTACAGAAAGTGTCAAAATGTGTTTTCCAGCAGAAATAAACATGTTTCTGCAAGTTTGGTCAACCCCATGTAAGTTATGGGGCAGTAACATCACACTTTTCAAAACGTGTTTTTCAGCCCGAAATAAACGCGTTTTTTCAGACAACTGAATCTACTTGTAACAGCAAGGCTCAGAAGTGCCCACACACTCAGCCCTTAACCCCAGTGTGCAGAAAGGGTCAAAACGTGTTTTTCAGCAGAAATAAACATGTTTCTGCAAGTTTGGTCAACCCCATGTAAGTTATGGGGCAGTAACAAGACACTTTTCAAAACGTGTTTTTCAGCCCGAAATAAACGCGTTTTTTCAGACAACTGAATCTCCTTGTAATAGCAAGGCTCAGAAGAGCCCACACACTCAGCCCTTAACCCCAGTGTACAGAAAGTGTCAAAACGTGTTTTCCAGCAGAAATAAACATGTTTCTGCAAGTTTGGTCAACCCCATGTAAGTTATGGGGCAGTAACAAGACACTTTTCAAAACGTGTTTTTCAGCCCGAAATAAACGCGTTTTTTCAGACAACTGAATCTCCTTGTAATAGCAAGGCTCAGAAGAGCCCACACACTCAGCCCTTAACCCCAGTGTACAGAAAGTGTCAAAACGTGTTTTCCAGCAGAAATAAACATGTTTCTGCAAGTTTGGTCAACCCCATGTAAGTTATGGGGCAGTAACATCACACTTTTCAAAACGTGTTTTTCAGCCCGAAATAAACGCGTTTTTTCAGACAGCAGAATCTCAGTGTAACTGCTAGGCTCAGAAGAGCCCACACACTCAGCTCTTAACCCCAGTGTGCAGAAAGTGTCCAAACGTGTTTTTCAGCAGAAATAAACATGTTTCTGCAAGTTTGGTCAACCCCATGTAAGTTATGGGGCAGTAACAAGACACTTTTCAAAACGTGTTTTTCAGCCCGAAATAAACGCGTTTTTTCAGACAACTGAATCTCCTTGTAATAGCAAGGCTCAGAAGAGCCCACACACTCAGCCCTTAACCCCAGTGTACAGAAAGTGTCAAAACGTGTTTTCCAGCAGAAATAAACATGTTTCTGCAAGTTTGGTCAACCCCATGTAAGTTATGGGGCAGTAACATCACATTTTTCAAAACGTGTTTTTCAGCCCGAAATAAACGCGTTTTTTCAGACAACTGAATCTACTTGTAACAGCAAGGCTCAGAAGTGCCCACACACTCAGCCCTTAACCCCAGTGTGCAGAAAGGGTCAAAACGTGTTTTTCAGCAGAAATAAACATGTTTCTGCAAGTTTGGTCAACCCCATGTAAGTTATGGGGCAGTAACAAGACACTTTTCAAAACGTGTTTTTCAGCCCGAAATAAACGCGTTTTTTCAGACAACTGAATCTCCTTGTAATAGCAAGGCTCAGAAGAGCCCACACACTCAGCCCTTAACCCCAGTGTACAGAAAGTGTCAAAACGTGTTTTCCAGCAGAAATAAACATGTTTCTGCAAGTTTGGTCAACCCCATGTAAGTTATGGGGCAGTAACATCACACTTTTCAAAACGTGTTTTTCAGCCCGAAATAAACGCGTTTTTTCAGACAACTGAATCTACTTGTAACAGCAAGGCTCAGAAGTGCCCACACACTCAGCCCTTAACCCCAGTGTGCAGAAAGGGTCAAAACGTGTTTTTCAGCAGAAATAAACATGTTTCTGCAAGTTTGGTCAACCCCATGTAAGTTATGGGGCAGTAACAAGACACTTTTCAAAACGTGTTTTTCAGCCCGAAATAAACGCGTTTTTTCAGACAACTGAATCTCCTTGTAATAGCAAGGCTCAGAAGAGCCCACACACTCAGCCCTTAACCCCAGTGTGCAGAAAGGGTCAAAACGTGTTTTTCAGCAGAAATAAACATGTTTCTGCAAGTTTGGTCAACCCCATGTAAGTTATGGGGCAGTAACAAGACACTTTTCAAAACGTGTTTTTCAGCCCGAAATAAACGCGTTTTTTCAGACAACTGAATCTACTTGTAACAGCAAGGCTCAGAAGTGCCCACACACTCAGCCCTTAACCCCAGTGTGCAGAAAGGGACAAAACGTGTTTTTCAGCAGAAATAAACATGTTTCTGCAAGTTTGGTCAACCCCATGTAAGTTATGGGGCAGTAACAAGACACTTTTCAAAACGTGTTTTTCAGCCCGAAATAAACGCGTTTTTTCAGACAACTGAATCTCCTTGTAATAGCAAGGCTCAGAAGAGCCCACACACTCAGCCCTTAACCCCAGTGTACAGAAAGTGTCAAAACGTGTTTTCCAGCAGAAATAAACATGTTTCTGCAAGTTTGGTCAACCCCATGTAAGTTATGGGGCAGTAACAAGACACTTTTCAAAACGTGTTTTTCAGCCCGAAATAAACGCGTTTTTTCAGACAGCAGAATCTCAGTGTAACTGCTAGGCTCAGAAGAGCCCACACACTCAGCTCTTAACCCCAGTGTGCAGAAAGTGTCCAAACGTGTTTTTCAGCAGAAATAAACATGTTTCTGCAAGTTTGGTTACCCCCATGTAAGTTATGGGGCAGTAACAAGACACTTTTCAAAACGTGTTTTTCAGCCCGAAATAAACGCGTTTTTTCAGACAACTGAATCTCCTTGTAATAGCAAGGCTCAGAAGAGCCCACACACTCAGCCCTTAACCCCAGTGTACAGAAAGTGTCAAAACGTGTTTTCCAGCAGAAATAAACATGTTTCTGCAAGTTTGGTCAACCCCATGTAAGTTATGGGGCAGTAACATCACACTTTTCAAAACGTGTTTTTCAGCCCGAAATAAACGCGTTTTTTCAGACAGCAGAATCTCAGTGTAACTGCTAGGCTCAGAAGAGCCCACACACTCAGCTCTTAACCCCAGTGTGCAGAAAGTGTCCAAACGTGTTTTTCAGCAGAAATAAACATGTTTCTGCAAGTTTGGTCACCCCCATGTAAGTTATGGGGCAGTAACAAGACACTTTTCAAAACGTGTTTTTCAGCCCGAAATAAACGCGTTTTTTCAGACAACTGAATCTCCTTGTAATAGTAAGGCTCAGAAGAGCCCACACACTCAGCCCTTAACCCCAGTGTACAGAAAGTGTCAAAACGTGTTTTCCAGCAGAAATAAACATGTTTCTGCAAGTTTGGTCAACCCCATGTAAGTTATGGGGCAGTAACATCACACTTTTCAAAACGTGTTTTTCAGCCCGAAATAAACGCGTTTTTTCAGACAACTGAATCTACTTGTAACAGCAAGGCTCAGAAGTGCCCACACACTCAGCCCTTAACCCCAGTGTGCAGAAAGGGTCAAAACGTGTTTTTCAGCAGAAATAAACATGTTTCTGCAAGTTTGGTCAACCCCATGTAAGTTATGGGGCAGTAACAAGACACTTTTCAAAACGTGTTTTTCAGCCCGAAATAAACGCGTTTTTTCAGACAACTGAATCTCCTTGTAATAGCAAGGCTCAGAAGAGCCCACACACTCAGCCCTTAACCCCAGTGTACAGAAAGTGTCAAAACGTGTTTTCCAGCAGAAATAAACATGTTTCTGCAAGTTTGGTCAACCCCATGTAAGTTATGGGGCAGTAACATCACACTTTTCAAAACGTGTTTTTCAGCCCGAAATAAACGCGTTTTTTCAGACAACTGAATCTACTTGTAATAGCAAGGCTCAGAAGAGCCCACACACTCAGCCCTTAACCCCAGTGTACAGAAAGTGTCAAAACGTGTTTTCCAGCAGAAATAAACATGTTTCTGCAAGTTTGGTCAACCCCATGTAAGTTATGGGGCAGTAACAAGACACTTTTCAAAACGTGTTTTTCAGCCCGAAATAAACGCGTTTTTTCAGACAGCAGAATCTCAGTGTAACTGCTAGGCTCAGAAGAGCCCACACACTCAGCTCTTAACCCCAGTGTGCAGAAAGTGTCCAAACGTGTTTTTCAGCAGAAATAAACATGTTTCTGCAAGTTTGGTCACCCACATGTAAGTTATGGGGCAGTAACAAGACACTTTTCAAAACGTGTTTTTCAGCCCGAAATAAACGCGTTTTTTCAGACAACTGAATCTCCTTGTAATAGTAAGGCTCAGAAGAGCCCACACACTCAGCCCTTAACCCCAGTGTACAGAAAGTGTCAAAACGTGTTTTCCAGCAGAAATAAACATGTTTCTGCAAGTTTGGTCAACCCCATGTAAGTTATGGGGCAGTAACATCACACTTTTCAAAACGTGTTTTTCAGCCCGAAATAAACGCGTTTTTTCAGACAACTGAATCTACTTGTAACAGCATGGCTCAGAAGTGCCCACACACTCAGCCCTTAACCCCAGTGTGCAGAAAGGGTCAAAACGTGTTTTTCAGCAGAAATAAACATGTTTCTGCAAGTTTGGTCAACCCCATGTAAGTTATGGGGCAGTAACAAGACACTTTTCAAAACGTGTTTTTCAGCCCGAAATAAACGCGTTTTTTCAGACAACTGAATCTCCTTGTAATAGCAAGGCTCAGAAGAGCCCACACACTCAGCCCTTAACCCCAGTGTACAGAAAGTGTCAAAACGTGTTTTCCAGCAGAAATAAACATGTTTCTGCAAGTTTGGTCAACCCCATGTAAGTTATGGGGCAGTAACATCACACTTTTCAAAACGTGTTTTTCAGCCCGAAATAAACGCGTTTTTTTCAGACAACTGGATCTACTTGTAACAGCAAGGCTCAGAAGTGCCCACACACTCAGCCCTTAACCCCAGTGTGCAGAAAGTGTCCAAACGTGTTTTTCAGCAGAAATAAACATGTTTCTGCAAGTTTGGTCACCCCCATGTAAGTTATGGGGCAGTAACAAGACACTTTTCAAAACGTGTTTTTCAGCCCGAAATAAACGCGTTTTTTCAGACAACTGAATCTCCTTGTAATAGCAAGGCTCAGAAGAGCCCACACACTCAGCCCTTAACCCCAGTGTACAGAAAGTGTCAAAACGTGTTTTCCAGCAGAAATAAACATGTTTCTGCAAGTTTGGTCAACCCCATGTAAGTTATGGGGCAGTAACATCACACTTTTCAAAACGTGTTTTTCAGCCCGAAATAAACGCGTTTTTTCAGACAACTGAATCTACTTGTAACAGCAAGGCTCAGAAGTGCCCACACACTCAGCCCTTAACCCCAGTGTGCAGAAAGGGTCAAAACGTGTTTTTCAGCAGAAATAAACATGTTTCTGCAAGTTTGGTCAACCCCATGTAAGTTATGGGGCAGTAACAAGACACTTTTCAAAACGTGTTTTTCAGCCCGAAATAAACGCGTTTTTTAAGACAGCAGAATCTCAGTGTAACTGCTAGGCTCAGAAGAGCCCACACACTCAGCTCTTAACCCCAGTGTGCAGAAAGTGTCCAAACGTGTTTTTCAGCAGAAATAAACATGTTTCTGCAAGTTTGGTCACCCCCATGTAAGTTATGGGGCAGTAACAAGACACTTTTCAAAACGTGTTTTTCAACCCGAAATAAACGCGTTTTTTCAGACAACTGAATCTCCTTGTAATAGCAAGGCTCAGAAGAGCCCACACACTCAGCCCTTAACCCCAGTGTACAGAAAGTGTCAAAACGTGTTTTCCAGCAGAAATAAACATGTTTCTGCAAGTTTGGTCAACCCCATGTAAGTTATGGGGCAGTAACATCACACTTTTCAAAACGTGTTTTTCAGCCCGAAATAAACGCGTTTTTTCAGACAACTGAATCTACTTGTAACAGCAAGGCTCAGAAGTGCCCACACACTCAGCCCTTAACCCCAGTGTGCAGAAAGGGTCAAAACGTGTTTTTCAGCAGAAATAAACATGTTTCTGCAAGTTTGGTCAACCCCATGTAAGTTATGGGGCAGTAACAAGACACTTTTCAAAACGTGTTTTTCAGCCCGAAATAAACGCGTTTTTTCAGACAACTGAATCTCCTTGTAATAGCAAGGCTCAGAAGAGCCCACACACTCAGCCCTTAACCCCAGTGTACAGAAAGTGTCAAAACGTGTTTTCCAGCAGAAATAAACATGTTTCTGCAAGTTTGGTCAACCCCATGTAAGTTATGGGGCAGTAACATCACACTTTTCAAAACGTGTTTTTCAGCCCGAAATAAACGCGTTTTTTCAGACAACTGAATCTACTTGTAACAGCAAGGCTCAGAAGTGCCCACACACTCAGCCCTTAACCCCAGTGTGCAGAAAGGGTCAAAACGTGTTTTTCAGCAGAAATAAACATGTTTCTGCAAGTTTGGTCAACCCCATGTAAGTTATGGGGCAGTAACAAGACACTTTTCAAAACGTGTTTTTCAGCCCGAAATAATCGCGTTTTTTCAGACAACTGAATCTCCTTGTAATAGCAAGGCTCAGAAGAGCCCACACACTCAGCCCTTAACCCCAGTGTGCAGAAAGGGACAAAACGTGTTTTTCAGCAGAAATAAACATGTTTCTGCAAGTTTGGTCAACCCCATGTAAGTTATGGGGCAGTAACAAGACACTTTTCAAAACGTGTTTTTCAGCCCGAAATAAACGCGTTTTTTCAGACAACTGAATCTCCTTGTAATAGCAAGGCTCAGAAGAGCCCACACACTCAGCCCTTAACCCCAGTGTACAGAAAGTGTCAAAATGTGTTTTCCAGCAGAAATAAACATGTTTCTGCAAGTTTGGTCAACCCCATGTAAGTTATGGGGCAGTAACATCACATTTTTCAAAACGTGTTTTTCAGCCCGAAATAAACGCGTTTTTTCAGACAACTGAATCTACTTGTAACAGCATGGCTCAGAAGTGCCCACACACTCAGCCCTTAACCCCAGTGTGCAGAAAGGGTCAAAACGTGTTTTTCAGCAGAAATAAACATGTTTCTGCAAGTTTGGTCAACCCCATGTAAGTTATGGGACAGTAACAAGACACTTTTCAAAACGTGTTTTTCAGCCCGAAATAAACGCGTTTTTTCAGACAACTGAATCTCCTTGTAATAGCAAGGCTCAGAAGAGCCCACACACTCAGCCCTTAACCCCAGTGTACAGAAAGTGTCAAAACGTGTTTTCCAGCAGAAATAAACATGTTTCTGCAAGTTTGGTCAACCCCATGTAAGTTATGGGGCAGTAACATCACACTTTTAAAAACGTGTTTTTCAGCCCGAAATAAACGCGTTTTTTCAGACAACTGAATCTACTTGTAACAGCAAGGCTCAGAAGTGCCCACACACTCAGCCCTTAACCCCAGTGTGCAGAAAGGGTCAAAACGTGTTTTTCAGCAGAAATAAACATGTTTCTGCAAGTTTGGTCAACCCCATGTAAGTTATGGGGCAGTAACAAGACACTTTTCAAAACGTGTTTTTCAGCCCGAAATAAACGCGTTTTTTAAGACAGCAGAATCTCAGTGTAACTGCTAGGCTCAGAAGAGCCCACACACTCAGCTCTTAACCCCAGTGTGCAGAAAGTGTCCAAACGTGTTTTTCAGCAGAAATAAACATGTTTCTGCAAGTTTGGTCACCCCCATGTAAGTTATGGGGCAGTAACAAGACACTTTTCAAAACGTGTTTTTCAGCCCGAAATAAACGCGTTTTTTCAGACAACTGAATCTCCTTGTAATAGCAAGGCTCAGAAGAGCCCACACACTCAGCCCTTAACCCCAGTGTACAGAAAGTGTCAAAACGTGTTTTCCAGCAGAAATAAACATGTTTCTGCAAGTTTGGTCAACCCCATGTAAGTTTTGGGGCAGTAACAAGACACTTTTCAAAACGTGTTTTTCAGCCCGAAATAAACGCGTTTTTTCAGACAACTGAATCTCCTTGTAATAGCAAGGCTCAGAAGAGCCCACACACTCAGCCCTTAACCCCAGTGTACAGAAAGTGTCAAAACGTGTTTTCCAGCAGAAATAAACATGTTTCTGCAAGTTTGGTCAACCCCATGTAAGTTATGGGGCAGTAACATCACACTTTTCAAAACGTGTTTTTCAGCCCGAAATAAACGCGTTTTTTCAGACAACTGAATCTACTTGTAACAGCAAGGCTCAGAAGTGCCCACACACTAAGCCCTTAACCCCAGTGTGCAGAAAGGGTCAAAACGTGTTTTTCAGCAGAAATAAACATGTTTCTGCAAGTTTGGTCAACCCCATGTAAGTTATGGGGCAGTAACAAGACACTTTTCAAAACGTGTTTTTCAGCCCGAAATAAACGCGTTTTTTCAGACAACTGAATCTCCTTGTAATAGCAAGGCTCAGAAGAGCCCACACACTCAGCCCTTAACCCCAGTGTACAGAAAGTGTCAAAACGTGTTTTCCAGCAGAAATAAACATGTTTCTGCAAGTTTGGTCAACCCCATGTAAGTTATGGGGCAGTAACAAGACACTTTTCAAAACGTGTTTTTCAGCCCGAAATAAACGCGTTTTTTCAGACAACTGAATCTCCTTGTAATAGCAAGGCTCAGAAGAGCCCACACACTCAGCCCTTAACCCCAGTGTACAGAAAGTGTCAAAATGTGTTTTCCAGCAGAAATAAACATGTTTCTGCAAGTTTGGTCAACCCCATGTAAGTTATGGGGCAGTAACATCACACTTTTCAAAACGTGTTTTTCAGCCCGAAATAAACGCGTTTTTTCAGACAACTGAATCTACTTGTAACAGCAAGGCTCAGAAGTGCCCACACACTCAGCCCTTAACCCCAGTGTGCAGAAAGGGACAAAACGTGTTTTTCAGCAGAAATAAACATGTTTCTGCAAGTTTGGTCAACCCCATGTAAGTTATGGGGCAGTAACAAGACACTTTTCAAAACGTGTTTTTCAGCCCGAAATAAACGCGTTTTTTCAGACAGCAGAATCTCAGTGTAACTGCTAGGCTCAGAAGAGCCCACACACTCAGCTCTTAACCCCAGTGTGCAGAAAGTGTCCAAACGTGTTTTTCAGCAGAAATAAACATGTTTCTGCAAGTTTGGTCACCCCCATGTAAGTTATGGGGCAGTAACAAGACACTTTTCAAAACGTGTTTTTCAGCCCGAAATAAACGCGTTTTTTCAGACAACTGAATCTCCTTGTAATAGCAAGGCTCAGAAGAGCCCACACACTCAGCCCTTAACCCCAGTGTACAGAAAGTGTCAAAACGTGTTTTCCAGCAGAAATAAACATGTTTCTGCAAGTTTGGTCAACCCCATGTAAGTTATGGGGCAGTAACATCACACTTTTCAAAACGTGTTTTTCAGCCCGAAATAAACGCGTTTTTTCAGACAACTGAATCTACTTGTAACAGCAAGGCTCAGAAGTGCCCACACACTCAGCCCTTAACCCCAGTGTGCAGAAAGGGTCAAAACGTGTTTTTCAGCAGAAATAAACATGTTTCTGCAAGTTTGGTCAACCCCATGTAAGTTATGGGGCAGTAACAAGACACTTTTCAAAACGTGTTTTTCAGCCCGAAATAAACGCGTTTTTTCAGACAGCAGAATCTCAGTGTAACTGCTAGGCTCAGAAGAGCCCACACACTCAGCTCTTAACCCCAGTGTGCAGAAAGTGTCCAAACGTGTTTTTCAGCAGAAATAAACATGTTTCTGCAAGTTTGGTCACCCCCATGTAAGTTATGGGGCAGTAACAAGACACTTTTCAAAACGTGTTTTTCAGCCCGAAATAAACGCGTTTTTTCAGACAACTGAATCTCCTTGTAATAGCAAGGCTCAGAAGAGCCCACACACTCAGCCCTTAACCCCAGTGTACAGAAAGTGTCAAAACGTGTTTTCCAGCAGAAATAAACATGTTTCTGCAAGTTTGGTCAACCCCATGTAAGTTATGGGGCAGTAACATCACACTTTTCAAAACGTGTTTTTCAGCCCGAAATAAACGCGTTTTTTCAGACAACTGAATCTACTTGTAACAGCAAGGCTCAGAAGTGCCCACACACTCAGCCCTTAACCCCAGTGTGCAGAAAGGGTCAAAACGTGTTTTTCAGCAGAAATAAACATGTTTCTGCAAGTTTGGTCAACCCCATGTAAGTTATGGGGCAGTAACAAGACACTTTTCAAAACGTGTTTTTCAGCCCGAAATAAACGCGTTTTTTCAGACAACTGAATCTCCTTGTAATAGCAAGGCTCAGAAGAGCCCACACACTCAGCCCTTAACCCCAGTGTACAGAAAGTGTCAAAACGTGTTTTCCAGCAGAAATAAACATGTTTCTGCAAGTTTGGTCAACCCCATGTAAGTTATGGGGCAGTAACATCACACTTTTCAAAACGTGTTTTTCAGCCCGAAATAAACGCGTTTTTTCAGACAACTGAATCTACTTGTAACAGCAAGGCTCAGAAGTGCCCACACACTCAGCCCTTAACCCCAGTGTGCAGAAAGGGTCAAAACGTGTTTTTCAGCAGAAATAAACATGTTTCTGCAAGTTTGGTCAACCCCATGTAAGTTATGGGGCAGTAACAAGACACTTTTCAAAACGTGTTTTTCAGCCCGAAATAAACGCGTTTTTTCAGACAACTGAATCTCCTTGTAATAGCAAGGCTCAGAAGAGCCCACACACTCAGCCCTTAACCCCAGTGTGCAGAAAGGGTCAAAACGTGTTTTTCAGCAGAAATAAACATGTTTCTGCAAGTTTGGTCAACCCCATGTAAGTTATGGGGCAGTAACAAGACACTTTTCAAAACGTGTTTTTCAGCCCGAAATAAACGCGTTTTTTCAGACAACTGAATCTACTTGTAACAGCAAGGCTCAGAAGTGCCCACACACTCAGCCCTTAACCCCAGTGTGCAGAAAGGGACAAAACGTGTTTTTCAGCAGAAATAAACATGTTTCTGCAAGTTTGGTCAACCCCATGTAAGTTATGGGGCAGTAACAAGACACTTTTCAAAACGTGTTTTTCAGCCCGAAATAAACGCGTTTTTTCAGACAACTGAATCTCCTTGTAATAGCAAGGCTCAGAAGAGCCCACACACTCAGCCCTTAACCCCAGTGTACAGAAAGTGTCAAAACGTGTTTTCCAGCAGAAATAAACATGTTTCTGCAAGTTTGGTCAACCCCATGTAAGTTATGGGGCAGTAACATCACATTTTTCAAAACGTGTTTTTCAGCCCGAAATAAACGCGTTTTTTCAGACAACTGAATCTACTTGTAACAGCATGGCTCAGAAGTGCCCACACACTCAGCCCTTAACCCCAGTGTGCAGAAAGGGTCAAAACGTGTTTTTCAGCAGAAATAAACATGTTTCTGCAAGTTTGGTCAACCCCATGTAAGTTATGGGACAGTAACAAGACACTTTTCAAAACGTGTTTTTCAGCCCGAAATAAACGCGTTTTTTCAGACAACTGAATCTCCTTGTAATAGCAAGGCTCAGAAGAGCCCACACACTCAGCCCTTAACCCCAGTGTACAGAAAGTGTCAAAACGTGTTTTCCAGCAGAAATAAACATGTTTCTGCAAGTTTGGTCAACCCCATGTAAGTTATGGGGCAGTAACATCACACTTTTCAAAACGTGTTTTTCAGCCCGAAATAAACGCGTTTTTTCAGACAACTGAATCTACTTGTAACAGCAAGGCTCAGAAGTGCCCACACACTCAGCCCTTAACCCCAGTGTGCAGAAAGGGTCAAAACGTGTTTTTCAGCAGAAATAAACATGTTTCTGCAAGTTTGGTCAACCCCATGTAAGTTATGGGGCAGTAACAAGACACTTTTCAAAACGTGTTTTTCAGCCCGAAATAAACGCGTTTTTTAAGACAGCAGAATCTCAGTGTAACTGCTAGGCTCAGAAGAGCCCACACACTCAGCTCTTAACCCCAGTGTGCAGAAAGTGTCCAAACGTGTTTTTCAGCAGAAATAAACATGTTTCTGCAAGTTTGGTCACCCCCATGTAAGTTATGGGGCAGTAACAAGACACTTTTCAAAACGTGTTTTTCAGCCCGAAATAAACGCGTTTTTTCAGACAACTGAATCTCCTTGTAATAGCAAGGCTCAGAAGAGCCCACACACTCAGCCCTTAACCCCAGTGTACAGAAAGTGTCAAAACGTGTTTTCCAGCAGAAATAAACATGTTTCTGCAAGTTTGGTCAACCCCATGTAAGTTTTGGGGCAGTAACAAGACACTTTTCAAAACGTGTTTTTCAGCCCGAAATAAACGCGTTTTTTCAGACAACTGAATCTCCTTGTAATAGCAAGGCTCAGAAGAGCCCACACACTCAGCCCTTAACCCCAGTGTACAGAAAGTGTCAAAACGTGTTTTCCAGCAGAAATAAACATGTTTCTGCAAGTTTGGTCAACCCCATGTAAGTTATGGGGCAGTAACATCACACTTTTCAAAACGTGTTTTTCAGCCCGAAATAAACGCGTTTTTTCAGACAACTGAATCTACTTGTAACAGCAAGGCTCAGAAGTGCCCACACACTCAGCCCTTAACCCCAGTGTGCAGAAAGGGTCAAAACGTGTTTTTCAGCAGAAATAAACATGTTTCTGCAAGTTTGGTCAACCCCATGTAAGTTATGGGGCAGTAACAAGACACTTTTCAAAACGTGTTTTTCAGCCCGAAATAAACGCGTTTTTTCAGACAACTGAATCTCCTTGTAATAGCAAGGCTCAGAAGAGCCCACACACTCAGCCCTTAACCCCAGTGTACAGAAAGTGTCAAAATGTGTTTTCCAGCAGAAATAAACATGTTTCTGCAAGTTTGGTCAACCCCATGTAAGTTATGGGGCAGTAACATCACACTTTTCAAAACGTGTTTTTCAGCCCGAAATAAACGGGTTTTTTCAGACAACTGAATCTACTTGTAACAGCAAGGCTCAGAAGTGCCCACACACTCAGCCCTTAACCCCAGTGTGCAGAAAGGGACAAAACGTGTTTTTCAGCAGAAATAAACATGTTTCTGCAAGTTTGGTCAACCCCATGTAAGTTATGGGGCAGTAACAAGACACTTTTCAAAACGTGTTTTTCAGCCCGAAATAAACGCGTTTTTTCAGACAGCAGAATCTCAGTGTAACTGCTAGGCTCAGAAGAGCCCACACACTCAGCTCTTAACCCCAGTGTGCAGAAAGTGTCCAAACGTGTTTTTCAGCAGAAATAAACATGTTTCTGCAAGTTTGGTCACCCCCATGTAAGTTATGGGGCAGTAACAAGACACTTTTCAAAACGTGTTTTTCAGCCCGAAATAAACGCGTTTTTTCAGACAACTGAATCTCCTTGTAATAGTAAGGCTCAGAAGAGCCCACACACTCAGCCCTTAACCCCAGTGTACAGAAAGTGTCCAAACATGTTTTTCAGCAGAAATAAACATGTTTCTGCAAGTTTGGTCACCCCCATGTAAGTTATGGGGCAGTAACAAGACACTTTTCAAAACGTGTTTTTCAGCCCGAAATAAACGCGTTTTTTCAGACAACTGAATCTCCTTGTAATAGCAAGGCTCAGAAGAGCCCACACACTCAGCCCTTAACCCCAGTGTACAGAAAGTGTCAAAACGTGTTTTCCAGCAGAAATAAACATGTTTCTGCAAGTTTGGTCAACCCCATGTAAGTTATGGGGCAGTAACATCACACTTTTCAAAACGTGTTTTTCAGCCCGAAATAAACGCGTTTTTTCAAACAACTGAATCTACTTGTAACAGCAAGGCTCAGAAGTGCCCACACACTCAGCCCTTAACCCCAGTGTGCAGAAAGGGTCAAAACGTGTTTTTCAGCAGAAATAAACATGTTTCTGCAAGTTTGGTCAACCCCATGTAAGTTATGGGGCAGTAACAAGACACTTTTCAAAACGTGTTTTTCAGCCCGAAATAAACGCGTTTTTTCAGACAACTGAATCTCCTTGTAATAGCAAGGCTCAGAAGAGCCCACACACTCAGCCCTTAACCCCAGTGTACAGAAAGTGTCAAAATGTGTTTTCCAGCAGAAATAAACATGTTTCTGCAAGTTTGGTCAACCCCATGTAAGTTATGGGGCAGTAACATCACACTTTTCAAAACGTGTTTTTCAGCCCGAAATAAACGCGTTTTTTCAGACAACTGAATCTACTTGTAACAGCAAGGCTCAGAAGTGCCCACACACTCAGCCCTTAACCCCAGTGTGCAGAAAGGGACAAAACGTGTTTTTCAGCAGAAATAAACATGTTTCTGCAAGTTTGGTCAACCCCATGTAAGTTATGGGGCAGTAACAAGACACTTTTCAAAACGTGTTTTTCAGCCCGAAATAAACGCGTTTTTTCAGACAGCAGAATCTCAGTGTAACTGCTAGGCTCAGAAGAGCCCACACACTCAGCTCTTAACCCCAGTGTGCAGAAAGTGTCCAAACGTGTTTTTCAGCAGAAATAAACATGTTTCTGCAAGTTTGGTCACCCCAATGTAAGTTATGGGGCAGTAACAAGACACTTTTCAAAACGTGTTTTTCAGCCCGAAATAAACGCGTTTTTTCAGACAACTGAATCTCCTTGTAATAGCAAGGCTCAGAAGAGCCCACACACTCAGCCCTTAACCCCAGTGTACAGAAAGTGTCAAAACGTGTTTTCCAGCAGAAATAAACATGTTTCTGCAAGTTTGGTCAACCCCATGTAAGTTATGGGGCAGTAACATCACACTTTTCAAAACGTGTTTTTCAGCCCGAAATAAACGCGTTTTTTCAGACAACTGAATCTACTTGTAACAGCAAGGCTCAGAAGTGCCCACACACTCAGCCCTTAACCCCAGTGTGCAGAAAGGGTCAAAACGTGTTTTTCAGCAGAAATAAACATGTTTCTGCAAGTTTGGTCAACCCCATGTAAGTTATGGGGCAGTAACAAGACACTTTTCAAAACGTGTTTTTCAGCCCGAAATAAACGCGTTTTTTCAGACAACTGAATCTCCTTGTAATAGCAAGGCTCAGAAGAGCCCACACACTCAGCCCTTAACCCCAGTGTACAGAAAGTGTCAAAACGTGTTTTCCAGCAGAAATAAACATGTTTCTGCAAGTTTGGTCAACCCCATGTAAGTTATGGGGCAGTAACATCACACTTTTCAAAACGTGTTTTTCAGCCCGAAATAAACGCGTTTTTTCAGACAACTGAATCTACTTGTAACAGCAAGGCTCAGAAGTGCCCACACACTCAGCCCTTAACCCCAGTGTGCAGAAAGGGTCAAAACGTGTTTTTCAGCAGAAATAAACATGTTTCTGCAAGTTTGGTCAACCCCATGTAAGTTATGGGGCAGTAACAAGACACTTTTCAAAACGTGTTTTTCAGCCCGAAATAAACGCGTTTTTTCAGACAACTGAATCTCCTTGTAATAGCAAGGCTCAGAAGAGCCCACACACTCAGCCCTTAACCCCAGTGTGCAGAAAGGGTCAAAACGTGTTTTTCAGCAGAAATAAACATGTTTCTGCAAGTTTGGTCAACCCCATGTAAGTTATGGGGCAGTAACAAGACACTTTTCAAAACGTGTTTTT
Source organism: Lepisosteus oculatus (assembly GCF_040954835.1). NCBI lineage: Eukaryota > Metazoa > Chordata > Actinopteri > Semionotiformes > Lepisosteidae > Lepisosteus > Lepisosteus oculatus. The sequence continues at coordinate 121,646 of NW_027167711.1, forward strand.
CAGCCCGAAATAAACGCGTTTTTTCAGACAACTGAATCTACTTGTAACAGCAAGGCTCAGAAGTGCCCACACACTCAGCCCTTAACCCCAGTGTGCAGAAAGGGACAAAACGTGTTTTTCAGCAGAAATAAACATGTTTCTGCAAGTTTGGTCAACCCCATGTAAGTTATGGGGCAGTAACAAGACACTTTTCAAAACGTGTTTTTCAGCCCGAAATAAACGCGTTTTTTCAGACAACTGAATCTCCTTGTAATAGCAAGGCTCAGAAGAGCCCACACACTCAGCCCTTAACCCCAGTGTACAGAAAGTGTCAAAATGTGTTTTCCAGCAGAAATAAACATGTTTCTGCAAGTTTGGTCAACCCCATGTAAGTTATGGGGCAGTAACATCACACTTTTCAAAACGTGTTTTTCAGCCCGAAATAAACGCGTTTTTTCAGACAACTGAATCTACTTGTAACAGCAAGGCTCAGAAGTGCCCACACACTCAGCCCTTAACCCCAGTGTGCAGAAAGGGACAAAACGTGTTTTTCAGCAGAAATAAACATGTTTCTGCAAGTTTGGTCAACCCCATGTAAGTTATGGGGCAGTAACAAGACACTTTTCAAAACGTGTTTTTCAGCCCGAAATAAACGCGTTTTTTCAGACAGCAGAATCTCAGTGTAACTGCTAGGCTCAGAAGAGCCCACACACTCAGCTCTTAACCCCAGTGTGCAGAAAGTGTCCAAACGTGTTTTTCAGCAGAAATAAACATGTTTCTGCAAATTTGGTCACCCCCATGTAAGTTATGGGGCAGTAACAAGACACTTTTCAAAACGTGTTTTTCAGCCCGAAATAAACGCGTTTTTTCAGACAACTGAATCTCCTTGTAATAGCAAGGCTCAGAAGAGCCCACACACTCAGCCCTTAACCCCAGTGTACAGAAAGTGTCAAAACGTGTTTTCCAGCAGAAATAAACATGTTTCTGCAAGTTTGGTCAACCCCATGTAAGTTATGGGGCAGTAACATCACACTTTTCAAAACGTGTTTTTCAGCCCGAAATAAACGCGTTTTTTCAGACAACTGAATCTACTTGTAACAGCAAGGCTCAGAAGTGCCCACACACTCAGCCCTTAACCCCAGTGTGCAGAAAGGGTCAAAACGTGTTTTTCAGCAGAAATAAACATGTTTCTGCAAGTTTGGTCAACCCCATGTAAGTTATGGGGCAGTAACAAGACACTTTTCAAAACGTGTTTTTCAGCCCGAAATAAACGCGTTTTTTCAGACAACTGAATCTCCTTGTAATAGCAAGGCTCAGAAGAGCCCACACACTCAGCCCTTAACCCCAGTGTACAGAAAGTGTCAAAACGTGTTTTCCAGCAGAAATAAACATGTTTCTGCAAGTTTGGTCAACCCCATGTAAGTTATGGGGCAGTAACATCACACTTTTCAAAACGTGTTTTTTTCAGCCCGAAATAAACGCGTTTTTTCAGACAACTGAATCTACTTGTAACAGCAAGGCTCAGAAGTGCCCACACACTCAGCCCTTAACCCCAGTGTGCAGAAAGGGTCAAAACGTGTTTTTCAGCAGAAATAAACATGTTTCTGCAAGTTTGGTCAACCCCATGTAAGTTATGGGGCAGTAACAAGACACTTTTCAAAACGTGTTTTTCAGCCCGAAATAAACGCGTTTTTTCAGACAACTGAATCTCCTTGTAATAGCAAGGCTCAGAAGAGCCCACACACTCAGCCCTTAACCCCAGTGTACAGAAAGTGTCAAAATGTGTTTTCCAGCAGAAATAAACATGTTTCTGCAAGTTTGGTCAACCCCATGTAAGTTATGGGGCAGTAACATCACACTTTTCAAAACGTGTTTTTCAGCCCGAAATAAACGCGTTTTTTCAGACAACTGAATCTACTTGTAACAGCAAGGCTCAGAAGTGCCCACACACTCAGCCCTTAACCCCAGTGTGCAGAAAGGGTCAAAACGTGTTTTTCAGCAGAAATAAACATGTTTCTGCAAGTTTGGTCAACCCCATGTAAGTTATGGGGCAGTAACAAGACACTTTTCAAAACGTGTTTTTCAGCCCGAAATAAACGCGTTTTTTCAGACAGCAGAATCTCAGTGTAACTGCTAGGCTCAGAAGAGCCCACACACTCAGCTCTTAACCCCAGTGTGCAGAAAGTGTCCAAACGTGTTTTTCAGCAGAAATAAACATGTTTCTGCAAGTTTGGTCACCCCCATGTAAGTTATGGGGCAGTAACAAGACACTTTTCAAAACGTGTTTTTCAGCCCGAAATAAACGCGTTTTTTCAGACAACTGAATCTCCTTGTAATAGCAAGGCTCAGAAGAGCCCACACACTCAGCCCTTAACCCCAGTGTACAGAAAGTGTCAAAACGTGTTTTCCAGCAGAAATAAACATGTTTCTGCAAGTTTGGTCAACCCCATGTAAGTTATGGGGCAGTAACATCACACTTTTCAAAACGTGTTTTTCAGCCCGAAATAAACGCGTTTTTTCAGACAACTGAATCTACTTGTAACAGCAAGGCTCAGAAGTGCCCACACACTCAGCCCTTAACCCCAGTGTGCAGAAAGGGTCAAAACGTGTTTTTCAGCAGAAATAAACATGTTTCTGCAAGTTTGGTCAACCCCATGTAAGTTATGGGGCAGTAACAAGACACTTTTCAAAACGTGTTTTTCAGCCCGAAATAAACGCGTTTTTTCAGACAGCAGAATCTCAGTGTAACTGCTAGGCTCAGAAGAGCCCACACACTCAGCTCTTAACCCCAGTGTGCAGAAAGTGTCCAAACGTGTTTTTCAGCAGAAATAAACATGTTTCTGCAAGTTTGGTCACCCCCATGTAAGTTATGGGGCAGTAACAAGACACTTTTCAAAACGTGTTTTTCAGCCCGAAATAAACGCGTTTTTTCAGACAACTGAATCTCCTTGTAATAGCAAGGCTCAGAAGAGCCCACACACTCAGCCCTTAACCCCAGTGTACAGAAAGTGTCAAAACGTGTTTTCCAGCAGAAATAAACATGTTTCTGCAAGTTTGGTCAACCCCATGTAAGTTATGGGGCAGTAACATCACACTTTTCAAAACGTGTTTTTCAGCCCGAAATAAACGCGTTTTTTCAGACAACTGAATCTACTTGTAACAGCAAGGCTCAGAAGTGCCCACACACTCAGCCCTTAACCCCAGTGTGCAGAAAGGGTCAAAACGTGTTTTTCAGCAGAAATAAACATGTTTCTGCAAGTTTGGTCAACCCCATGTAAGTTATGGGGCAGTAACAAGACACTTTTCAAAAACGTGTTTTTCAGCCCGAAATAAACGCGTTTTTCAGACAACTGAATCTCCTTGTAATAGCAAGGCTCAGAAGAGCCCACACACTCAGCCCTTAACCCCAGTGTACAGAAAGTGTCAAAACGTGTTTTCCAGCAGAAATAAACATGTTTCTGCAAGTTTGGTCAACCCCATGTAAGTTATGGGGCAGTAACATCACACTTTTCAAAACGTGTTTTTCAGCCCGAAATAAACGCGTTTTTTCAGACAACTGAATCTACTTGTAACAGCAAGGCTCAGAAGTGCCCACACACTCAGCCCTTAACCCCAGTGTGCAGAAAGGGTCAAAACGTGTTTTTCAGCAGAAATAAACATGTTTCTGCAAGTTTGGTCAACCCCATGTAAGTTATGGGGCAGTAACAAGACACTTTTCAAAACGTGTTTTTCAGCCCGAAATAAACGCGTTTTTTCAGACAACTGAATCTCCTTGTAATAGCAAGGCTCAGAAGAGCCCACACACTCAGCCCTTAACCCCAGTGTGCAGAAAGGGTCAAAACGTGTTTTTCAGCAGAAATAAACATGTTTCTGCAAGTTTGGTCAACCCCATGTAAGTTATGGGGCAGTAACAAGACACTTTTCAAAACGTGTTTTTCAGCCCGAAATAAACGCGTTTTTTCAGACAACTGAATCTCCTTGTAATAGCAAGGCTCAGAAGAGCCCACACACTCAGCCCTTAACCCCAGTGTACAGAAAGTGTCAAAACGTGTTTTCCAGCAGAAATAAACATGTTTCTGCAAGTTTGGTCAACCCCATGTAAGTTATGGGGCAGTAACATCACATTTTTCAAAACGTGTTTTTCAGCCCGAAATAAACGCGTTTTTTCAGACAACTGAATCTACTTGTAACAGCATGGCTCAGAAGTGCCCACACACTCAGCCCTTAACCCCAGTGTGCAGAAAGGGTCAAAACGTGTTTTTCAGCAGAAATAAACATGTTTCTGCAAGTTTGGTCAACCCCATGTAAGTTATGGGACAGTAACAAGACACTTTTCAAAACGTGTTTTTCAGCCCGAAATAAACGCGTTTTTTCAGACAACTGAATCTCCTTGTAATAGCAAGGCTCAGAAGAGCCCACACACTCAGCCCTTAACCCCAGTGTACAGAAAGTGTCAAAACGTGTTTTCCAGCAGAAATAAACATGTTTCTGCAAGTTTGGTCAACCCCATGTAAGTTATGGGGCAGTAACATCACACTTTTAAAAACGTGTTTTTCAGCCCGAAATAAACGCGTTTTTTCAGACAACTGAATCTACTTGTAACAGCAAGGCTCAGAAGTGCCCACACACTCAGCCCTTAACCCCAGTGTGCAGAAAGGGTCAAAACGTGTTTTTCAGCAGAAATAAACATGTTTCTGCAAGTTTGGTCAACCCCATGTAAGTTATGGGGCAGTAACAAGACACTTTTCAAAACGTGTTTTTCAGCCCGAAATAAACGCGTTTTTTAAGACAGCAGAATCTCAGTGTAACTGCTAGGCTCAGAAGAGCCCACACACTCAGCTCTTAACCCCAGTGTGCAGAAAGTGTCCAAACGTGTTTTTCAGCAGAAATAAACATGTTTCTGCAAGTTTGGTCACCCCCATGTAAGTTATGGGGCAGTAACAAGACACTTTTCAAAACGTGTTTTTCAGCCCGAAATAAACGCGTTTTTTCAGACAACTGAATCTCCTTGTAATAGCAAGGCTCAGAAGAGCCCACACACTCAGCCCTTAACCCCAGTGTACAGAAAGTGTCAAAACGTGTTTTCCAGCAGAAATAAACATGTTTCTGCAAGTTTGGTCAACCCCATGTAAGTTTTGGGGCAGTAACAAGACACTTTTCAAAACGTGTTTTTCAGCCCGAAATAAACGCGTTTTTTCAGACAACTGAATCTCCTTGTAATAGCAAGGCTCAGAAGAGCCCACACACTCAGCCCTTAACCCCAGTGTACAGAAAGTGTCAAAACGTGTTTTCCAGCAGAAATAAACATGTTTCTGCAAGTTTGGTCAACCCCATGTAAGTTATGGGGCAGTAACATCACACTTTTCAAAACGTGTTTTTCAGCCCGAAATAAACGCGTTTTTTCAGACAACTGAATCTACTTGTAACAGCAAGGCTCAGAAGTGCCCACACACTCAGCCCTTAACCCCAGTGTGCAGAAAGGGTCAAAACGTGTTTTTCAGCAGAAATAAACATGTTTCTGCAAGTTTGGTCAACCCCATGTAAGTTATGGGGCAGTAACAAGACACTTTTCAAAACGTGTTTTTCAGCCCGAAATAAACGCGTTTTTTCAGACAACTGAATCTCCTTGTAATAGCAAGGCTCAGAAGAGCCCACACACTCAGCCCTTAACCCCAGTGTACAGAAAGTGTCAAAACGTGTTTTCCAGCAGAAATAAACATGTTTCTGCAAGTTTGGTCAACCCCATGTAAGTTATGGGGCAGTAACAAGACACTTTTCAAAACGTGTTTTTCAGCCCGAAATAAACGCGTTTTTTCAGACAACTGAATCTCCTTGTAATAGCAAGGCTCAGAAGAGCCCACACACTCAGCCCTTAACCCCAGTGTACAGAAAGTGTCAAAATGTGTTTTCCAGCAGAAATAAACATGTTTCTGCAAGTTTGGTCAACCCCATGTAAGTTATGGGGCAGTAACAAGACACTTTTCAAAACGTGTTTTTCAGCCCGAAATAAACGCGTTTTTTCAGACAACTGAATCTCCTTGTAATAGCAAGGCTCAGAAGAGCCCACACACTCAGCCCTTAACCCCAGTGTACAGAAAGTGTCAAAACGTGTTTTCCAGCAGAAATAAACATGTTTCTGCAAGTTTGGTCAACCCCATGTAAGTTATGGGGCAGTAACATCACACTTTTCAAAACGTGTTTTTCAGCCCGAAATAAACGCGTTTTTTCAGACAGCAGAATCTCAGTGTAACTGCTAGGCTCAGAAGAGCCCACACACTCAGCTCTTAACCCCAGTGTGCAGAAAGTGTCCAAACGTGTTTTTCAGCAGAAATAAACATGTTTCTGCAAGTTTGGTCACCCCCATGTAAGTTATGGGGCAGTAACAAGACACTTTTCAAAACGTGTTTTTCAGCCCGAAATAAACGCGTTTTTTCAGACAACTGAATCTCCTTGTAATAGTAAGGCTCAGAAGAGCCCACACACTCAGCCCTTAACCCCAGTGTACAGAAAGTGTCAAAACGTGTTTTCCAGCAGAAATAAACATGTTTCTGCAAGTTTGGTCAACCCCATGTAAGTTATGGGGCAGTAACATCACACTTTTCAAAACGTGTTTTTCAGCCCGAAATAAACGCGTTTTTTCAGACAACTGAATCTACTTGTAACAGCAAGGCTCAGAAGTGCCCACACACTCAGCCCTTAACCCCAGTGTGCAGAAAGGGTCAAAACGTGTTTTTCAGCAGAAATAAACATGTTTCTGCAAGTTTGGTCAACCCCATGTAAGTTATGGGGCAGTAACAAGACACTTTTCAAAACGTGTTTTTCAGCCCGAAATAAACGCGTTTTTTCTGACAACTGAATCTCCTTGTAATAGCAAGGCTCAGAAGAGCCCACACACTCAGCCCTTAACCCCAGTGTGCAGAAAGTGTCAAAACGTGTTTTCCAGCAGAAATAAACATGTTTCTGCAAGTTTGGTCAACCCCATGTAAGTTATGGGGCAGTAACATCACACTTTTCAAAACGTGTTTTTCAGCCCGAAATAAACGCGTTTTTTCAGACAGCAGAATCTCAGTGTAACTGCTAGGCTCAGAAGAGCCCACACACTCAGCTCTTAACCCCAGTGTGCAGAAAGTGTCCAAACGTGTTTTTCAGCAGAAATAAACATGTTTCTGCAAGTTTGGTCACCCCCATGTAAGTTATGGGGCAGTAACAAGACACTTTTCAAAACGTGTTTTTCAGCCCGAAATAAACGCGTTTTTTCAGACAACTGAATCTCCTTGTAATAGCAAGGCTCAGAAGAGCCCACACACTCAGCCCTTAACCCCAGTGTGCAGAAAGTGTCAAAACGTGTTTTCCAGCAGAAATAAACATGTTTCTGCAAGTTTGGTCAACCCCATGTAAGTTATGGGGCAGTAACATCACACTTTTCAAAACGTGTTTTTCAGGCCGAAATAAACGCGTTTTTTCAGACAGCAGAATCTCAGTGTAACTGCTAGGCTCAGAAGAGCCCACACACTCAGCTCTTAACCCCAGTGTGCAGAAAGTGTCCAAACGTGTTTTTCAGCAGAAATAAACATGTTTCTGCAAGTTTGGTCACCCCCATGTACGTTATGGGGCAGTAACAAGACACTTTTCAAAACGTGTTTTTCAGCCCGAAATAAACGCGTTTTTTCAGACAACTGAATCTCCTTGTAATAGTAAGGCTCAGAAGAGCCCACACACTCAGCCCTTAACCCCAGTGTACAGAAAGTGTCAAAACGTGTTTTCCAGCAGAAATAAACATGTTTCTGCAAGTTTGGTCAACCCCATGTAAGTTATGGGGCAGTAACATCACACTTTTCAAAACGTGTTTTTCAGCCCGAAATAAACGCGTTTTTTCAGACAACTGAATCTACTTGTAACAGCAAGGCTCAGAAGTGCCCACACACTCAGCCCTTAACCCCAGTGTGCAGAAAGGGTCAAAACGTGTTTTTCAGCAGAAATAAACATGTTTCTGCAAGTTTGGTCAACCCCATGTAAGTTATGGGGCAGTAACAAGACACTTTTCAAAACGTGTTTTTCAGCCCGAAAAAAACGCGTTTTTTCAGACAACTGAATCTCCTTGTAATAGCAAGGCTCAGAAGAGCCCACACACTCAGCCCTTAACCCCAGTGTACAGAAAGTGTCAAAACGTGTTTTCCAGCAGAAATAAACATGTTTCTGCAAGTTTGGTCAACCCCATGTAAGTTATGGGGCAGTAACATCACACTTTTCAAAACGTGTTTTTCAGCCCGAAATAAACGCGTTTTTTTCAGACAACTGAATCTACTTGTAACAGCAAGGCTCAGAAGTGCCCACACACTCAGCCCTTAACCCCAGTGTGCAGAAAGTGTCCAAACGTGTTTTTCAGCAGAAATAAACATGTTTCTGCAAGTTTGGTCACCCCCATGTAAGTTATGGGGCAGTAACAAGACACTTTTCAAAACGTGTTTTTCAGCCCGAAATAAACGCGTTTTTTCAGACAACTGAATCTCCTTGTAATAGCAAGGCTCAGAAGAGCCCACACACTCAGCCCTTAACCCCAGTGTACAGAAAGTGTCAAAACGTGTTTTCCAGCAGAAATAAACATGTTTCTGCAAGTTTGGTCAACCCCATGTAAGTTATGGGGCAGTAACATCACACTTTTCAAAACGTGTTTTTCAGCCCGAAATAAACGCGTTTTTTCAGACAACTGAATCTACTTGTAACAGCAAGGCTCAGAAGTGCCCACACACTCAGCCCTTAACCCCAGTGTGCAGAAAGGGTCAAAACGTGTTTTTCAGCAGAAATAAACATGTTTCTGCAAGTTTGGTCAACCCCATGTAAGTTATGGGGCAGTAACAAGACACTTTTCAAAACGTGTTTTTCAGCCCGAAATAAACGCGTTTTTTAAGACAGCAGAATCTCAGTGTAACTGCTAGGCTCAGAAGAGCCCACACACTCAGCTCTTAACCCCAGTGTGCAGAAAGTGTCCAAACGTGTTTTTCAGCAGAAATAAACATGTTTCTGCAAGTTTGGTCACCCCCATGTAAGTTATGGGGCAGTAACAAGACACTTTTCAAAACGTGTTTTTCAGCCCGAAATAAACGCGTTTTTTCAGACAACTGAATCTCCTTGTAATAGCAAGGCTCAGAAGAGCCCACACACTCAGCCCTTAACCCCAGTGTACAGAAAGTGTCAAAACGTGTTTTCCAGCAGAAATAAACATGTTTCTGCAAGTTTGGTCAACCCCATGTAAGTTATGGGGCAGTAACAAGACACTTTTCAAAACGTGTTTTTCAGCCCGAAATAAACGCGTTTTTTCAGACAACTGAATCTCCTTGTAATAGCAAGGCTCAGAAGAGCCCACACACTCAGCCCTTAACCCCAGTGTACAGAAAGTGTCAAAACGTGTTTTCCAGCAGAAATAAACATGTTTCTGCAAGTTTGGTCAACCCCATGTAAGTTATGGGGCAGTAACATCACACTTTTCAAAACGTGTTTTTCAGCCCGAAATAAACGCGTTTTTTCAGACAACTGAATCTACTTGTAACAGCAAGGCTCAGAAGTGCCCACACACTCAGCCCTTAACCCCAGTGTGCAGAAAGGGTCAAAACGTGTTTTTCAGCAGAAATAAACATGTTTCTGCAAGTTTGGTCAACCCCATGTAAGTTATGGGGCAGTAACAAGACACTTTTCAAAACGTGTTTTTCAGCCCGAAATAAACGCGTTTTTTCAGACAACTGAATCTCCTTGTAATAGCAAGGCTCAGAAGAGCCCACACACTCAGCCCTTAACCCCAGTGTACAGAAAGTGTCAAAACGTGTTTTCCAGCAGAAATAAACATGTTTCTGCAAGTTTGGTCAACCCCATGTAAGTTATGGGGCAGTAACATCACACTTTTCAAAACGTGTTTTTCAGCCCGAAATAAACGCGTTTTTTCAGACAACTGAATCTACTTGTAACAGCAAGGCTCAGAAGTGCCCACACACTCAGCCCTTAACCCCAGTGTGCAGAAAGGGTCAAAACGTGTTTTTCAGCAGAAATAAACATGTTTCTGCAAGTTTGGTCAACCCCATGTAAGTTATGGGGCAGTAACAAGACACTTTTCAAAACGTGTTTTTCAGCCCGAAATAATCGCGTTTTTTCAGACAACTGAATCTCCTTGTAATAGCAAGGCTCAGAAGAGCCCACACACTCAGCCCTTAACCCCAGTGTGCAGAAAGGGTCAAAACGTGTTTTTCAGCAGAAATAAACATGTTTCTGCAAGTTTGGTCAACCCCATGTAAGTTATGGGGCAGTAACAAGACACTTTTCAAAACGTGTTTTTCAGCCCGAAATAAACGCGTTTTTTCAGACAACTGAATCTACTTGTAACAGCAAGGCTCAGAAGTGCCCACACACTCAGCCCTTAACCCCAGTGTGCAGAAAGGGACAAAACGTGTTTTTCAGCAGAAATAAACATGTTTCTGCAAGTTTGGTCAACCCCATGTAAGTTATGGGGCAGTAACAAGACACTTTTCAAAACGTGTTTTTCAGCCCGAAATAAACGCGTTTTTTCAGACAACTGAATCTCCTTGTAATAGCAAGGCTCAGAAGAGCCCACACACTCAGCCCTTAACCCCAGTGTACAGAAAGTGTCAAAACGTGTTTTCCAGCAGAAATAAACATGTTTCTGCAAGTTTGGTCAACCCCATGTAAGTTATGGGGCAGTAACATCACATTTTTCAAAACGTGTTTTTCAGCCCGAAATAAACGCGTTTTTTCAGACAACTGAATCTACTTGTAACAGCATGGCTCAGAAGTGCCCACACACTCAGCCCTTAACCCCAGTGTGCAGAAAGGGTCAAAACGTGTTTTTCAGCAGAAATAAACATGTTTCTGCAAGTTTGGTCAACCCCATGTAAGTTATGGGACAGTAACAAGACACTTTTCAAAACGTGTTTTTCAGCCCGAAATAAACGCGTTTTTTCAGACAACTGAATCTCCTTGTAATAGCAAGGCTCAGAAGAGCCCACACACTCAGCCCTTAACCCCAGTGTACAGAAAGTGTCAAAACGTGTTTTCCAGCAGAAATAAACATGTTTCTGCAAGTTTGGTCAACCCCATGTAAGTTATGGGGCAGTAACATCACACTTTTAAAAACGTGTTTTTCAGCCCGAAATAAACGCGTTTTTTCAGACAACTGAATCTACTTGTAACAGCAAGGCTCAGAAGTGCCCACACACTCAGCCCTTAACCCCAGTGTGCAGAAAGGGTCAAAACGTGTTTTTCAGCAGAAATAAACATGTTTCTGCAAGTTTGGTCAACCCCATGTAAGTTATGGGGCAGTAACAAGACACTTTTCAAAACGTGTTTTTCAGCCCGAAATAAACGCGTTTTTTAAGACAGCAGAATCTCAGTGTAACTGCTAGGCTCAGAAGAGCCCACACACTCAGCTCTTAACCCCAGTGTGCAGAAAGTGTCCAAACGTGTTTTTCAGCAGAAATAAACATGTTTCTGCAAGTTTGGTCACCCCCATGTAAGTTATGGGGCAGTAACAAGACACTTTTCAAAACGTGTTTTTCAGCCCGAAATAAACGCGTTTTTTCAGACAACTGAATCTCCTTGTAATAGCAAGGCTCAGAAGAGCCCACACACTCAGCCCTTAACCCCAGTGTACAGAAAGTGTCAAAACGTGTTTTCCAGCAGAAATAAACATGTTTCTGCAAGTTTGGTCAACCCCATGTAAGTTATGGGGCAGTAACATCACACTTTTCAAAACGTGTTTTTCAGCCCGAAATAAACGCGTTTTTTCAGACAACTGAATCTACTTGTAACAGCAAGGCTCAGAAGTGCCCACACACTCAGCCCTTAACCCCAGTGTGCAGAAAGGGTCAAAACGTGTTTTTCAGCAGAAATAAACATGTTTCTGCAAGTTTGGTCAACCCCATGTAAGTTATGGGGCAGTAACAAGACACTTTTCAAAACGTGTTTTTCAGCCCGAAATAAACGCGTTTTTTCAGACAACTGAATCTCCTTGTAATAGCAAGGCTCAGAAGAGCCCACACACTCAGCCCTTAACCCCAGTGTACAGAAAGTGTCAAAACGTGTTTTCCAGCAGAAATAAACATGTTTCTGCAAGTTTGGTCAACCCCATGTAAGTTATGGGGCAGTAACATCACACTTTTCAAAACGTGTTTTTCAGCCCGAAATAAACGCGTTTTTTCAGACAACTGAATCTACTTGTAACAGCAAGGCTCAGAAGTGCCCACACACTCAGCCCTTAACCCCAGTGTGCAGAAAGGGTCAAAACGTGTTTTTCAGCAGAAATAAACATGTTTCTGCAAGTTTGGTCAACCCCATGTAAGTTATGGGGCAGTAACAAGACACTTTTCAAAACGTGTTTTTCAGCCCGAAATAATCGCGTTTTTTCAGACAACTGAATCTCCTTGTAATAGCAAGGCTCAGAAGAGCCCACACACTCAGCCCTTAACCCCAGTGTGCAGAAAGGGTCAAAACGTGTTTTTCAGCAGAAATAAACATGTTTCTGCAAGTTTGGTCAACCCCATGTAAGTTATGGGGCAGTAACAAGACACTTTTCAAAACGTGTTTTTCAGCCCGAAATAAACGCGTTTTTTCAGACAACTGAATCTACTTGTAACAGCAAGGCTCAGAAGTGCCCACACACTCAGCCCTTAACCCCAGTGTGCAGAAAGGGACAAAAACGTGTTTTTCAGCAGAAATAAACATGTTTCTGCAAGTTTGGTCAACCCCATGTAAGTTATGGGGCAGTAACAAGACACTTTTCAAAACGTGTTTTTCAGCCCGAAATAAACGCGTTTTTTCAGACAACTGAATCTCCTTGTAATAGCAAGGCTCAGAAGAGCCCACACACTCAGCCCTTAACCCCAGTGTACAGAAAGTGTCAAAACGTGTTTTCCAGCAGAAATAAACATGTTTCTGCAAGTTTGGTCAACCCCATGTAAGTTATGGGGCAGTAACATCACATTTTTCAAAACGTGTTTTTCAGCCCGAAATAAACGCGTTTTTTCAGACAACTGAATCTACTTGTAACAGCATGGCTCAGAAGTGCCCACACACTCAGCCCTTAACCCCAGTGTGCAGAAAGGGTCAAAACGTGTTTTTCAGCAGAAATAAACATGTTTCTGCAAGTTTGGTCAACCCCATGTAAGTTATGGGACAGTAACAAGACACTTTTCAAAACGTGTTTTTCAGCCCGAAATAAACGCGTTTTTTCAGACAACTGAATCTCCTTGTAATAGCAAGGCTCAGAAGAGCCCACACACTCAGCCCTTAACCCCAGTGTACAGAAAGTGTCAAAACGTGTTTTCCAGCAGAAATAAACATGTTTCTGCAAGTTTGGTCAACCCCATGTAAGTTATGGGGCAGTAACATCACACTTTTAAAAACGTGTTTTTCAGCCCGAAATAAACGCGTTTTTTCAGACAACTGAATCTACTTGTAACAGCAAGGCTCAGAAGTGCCCACACACTCAGCCCTTAACCCCAGTGTGCAGAAAGGGTCAAAACGTGTTTTTCAGCAGAAATAAACATGTTTCTGCAAGTTTGGTCAACCCCATGTAAGTTATGGGGCAGTAACAAGACACTTTTCAAAACGTGTTTTTCAGCCCGAAATAAACGCGTTTTTTAAGACAGCAGAATCTCAGTGTAACTGCTAGGCTCAGAAGAGCCCACACACTCAGCTCTTAACCCCAGTGTGCAGAAAGTGTCCAAACGTGTTTTTCAGCAGAAATAAACATGTTTCTGCAAGTTTGGTCACCCCCATGTAAGTTATGGGGCAGTAACAAGACACTTTTCAAAACGTGTTTTTCAGCCCGAAATAAACGCGTTTTTTCAGACAACTGAATCTCCTTGTAATAGCAAGGCTCAGAAGAGCCCACACACTCAGCCCTTAACCCCAGTGTACAGAAAGTGTCAAAACGTGTTTTCCAGCAGAAATAAACATGTTTCTGCAAGTTTGGTCAACCCCATGTAAGTTTTGGGGCAGTAACAAGACACTTTTCAAAACGTGTTTTTCAGCCCGAAATAAACGCGTTTTTTCAGACAACTGAATCTCCTTGTAATAGCAAGGCTCAGAAGAGCCCACACACTCAGCCCTTAACCCCAGTGTACAGAAAGTGTCAAAACGTGTTTTCCAGCAGAAATAAACATGTTTCTGCAAGTTTGGTCAACCCCATGTAAGTTATGGGGCAGTAACATCACACTTTTCAAAACGTGTTTTTCAGCCCGAAATAAACGCGTTTTTTCAGACAACTGAATCTACTTGTAACAGCAAGGCTCAGAAGTGCCCACACACTAAGCCCTTAACCCCAGTGTGCAGAAAGGGTCAAAACGTGTTTTTCAGCAGAAATAAACATGTTTCTGCAAGTTTGGTCAACCCCATGTAAGTTATGGGGCAGTAACAAGACACTTTTCAAAACGTGTTTTTCAGCCCGAAATAAACGCGTTTTTTCAGACAACTGAATCTCCTTGTAATAGCAAGGCTCAGAAGAGCCCACACACTCAGCCCTTAACCCCAGTGTACAGAAAGTGTCAAAACGTGTTTTCCAGCAGAAATAAACATGTTTCTGCAAGTTTGGTCAACCCCATGTAAGTTATGGGGCAGTAACAAGACACTTTTCAAAACGTGTTTTTCAGCCCGAAATAAACGCGTTTTTTCAGACAACTGAATCTCCTTGTAATAGCAAGGCTCAGAAGAGCCCACACACTCAGCCCTTAACCCCAGTGTGCAGAAAGGGACAAAACGTGTTTTTCAGCAGAAATAAACATGTTTCTGCAAGTTTGGTCAACCCCATGTAAGTTATGGGGCAGTAACAAGACACTTTTCAAAACGTGTTTTTCAGCCCGAAATAAACGCGTTTTTTCAGACAGCAGAATCTCAGTGTAACTGCTAGGCTCAGAAGAGCCCACACACTCAGCTCTTAACCCCAGTGTGCAGAAAGTGTCCAAACGTGTTTTTCAGCAGAAATAAACATGTTTCTGCAAGTTTGGTCACCCCCATGTAAGTTATGGGGCAGTAACAAGACACTTTTCAAAACGTGTTTTTCAGCCCGAAATAAACGCGTTTTTTCAGACAACTGAATCTCCTTGTAATAGCAAGGCTCAGAAGAGCCCACACACTCAGCCCTTAACCCCAGTGTACAGAAAGTGTCAAAACGTGTTTTCCAGCAGAAATAAACATGTTTCTGCAAGTTTGGTCAACCCCATGTAAGTTATGGGGCAGTAACATCACACTTTTCAAAACGTGTTTTTCAGCCCGAAATAAACGCGTTTTTTCAGACAACTGAATCTACTTGTAACAGCAAGGCTCAGAAGTGCCCACACACTCAGCCCTTAACCCCAGTGTGCAGAAAGGGTCAAAACGTGTTTTTCAGCAGAAATAAACATGTTTCTGCAAGTTTGGTCAACCCCATGTAAGTTATGGGGCAGTAACAAGACACTTTTCAAAACGTGTTTTTCAGCCCGAAATAAACGCGTTTTTTCAGACAACTGAATCTCCTTGTAATAGCAAGGCTCAGAAGAGCCCACACACTCAGCCCTTAACCCCAGTGTACAGAAAGTGTCAAAACGTGTTTTCCAGCAGAAATAAACATGTTTCTGCAAGTTTGGTCAACCCCATGTAAGTTATGGGGCAGTAACATCACACTTTTCAAAACGTGTTTTTCAGCCCGAAATAAACGCGTTTTTTCAGACAACTGAATCTACTTGTAACAGCAAGGCTCAGAAGTGCCCACACACTCAGCCCTTAACCCCAGTGTGCAGAAAGGGTCAAAACGTGTTTTTCAGCAGAAATAAACATGTTTCTGCAAGTTTGGTCAACCCCATGTAAGTTATGGGGCAGTAACAAGACACTTTTCAAAACGTGTTTTTCAGCCCGAAATAAACGCGTTTTTTCAGACAACTGAATCTCCTTGTAATAGCAAGGCTCAGAAGAGCCCACACACTCAGCCCTTAACCCCAGTGTACAGAAAGTGTCAAAACGTGTTTTCCAGCAGAAATAAACATGTTTCTGCAAGTTTGGTCAACCCCATGTAAGTTATGGGGCAGTAACAAGACACTTTTCAAAACGTGTTTTTCAGCCCGAAATAAACGCGTTTTTTCAGACAACTGAATCTCCTTGTAATAGCAAGGCTCAGAAGAGCCCACACACTCAGCCCTTAACCCCAGTGTACAGAAAGTGTCAAAATGTGTTTTCCAGCAGAAATAAACATGTTTCTGCAAGTTTGGTCAACCCCATGTAAGTTATGGGGCAGTAACATCACACTTTTCAAAACGTGTTTTTCAGCCCGAAATAAACGCGTTTTTTCAGACAACTGAATCTACTTGTAACAGCAAGGCTCAGAAGTGCCCACACACTCAGCCCTTAACCCCAGTGTGCAGAAAGGGACAAAACGTGTTTTTCAGCAGAAATAAACATGTTTCTGCAAGTTTGGTCAACCCCATGTAAGTTATGGGGCAGTAACAAGACACTTTTCAAAACGTGTTTTTCAGCCCGAAATAAACGCGTTTTTTCAGACAGCAGAATCTCAGTGTAACTGCTAGGCTCAGAAGAGCCCACACACTCAGCTCTTAACCCCAGTGTGCAGAAAGTGTCCAAACGTGTTTTTCAGCAGAAATAAACATGTTTCTGCAAGTTTGGTCACCCCCATGTAAGTTATGGGGCAGTAACAAGACACTTTTCAAAACGTGTTTTTCAGCCCGAAATAAACGCGTTTTTTCAGACAACTGAATCTCCTTGTAATAGCAAGGCTCAGAAGAGCCCACACACTCAGCCCTTAACCCCAGTGTACAGAAAGTGTCAAAACGTGTTTTCCAGCAGAAATAAACATGTTTCTGCAAGTTTGGTCAACCCCATGTAAGTTATGGGGCAGTAACATCACACTTTTCAAAACGTGTTTTTCAGCCCGAAATAAACGCGTTTTTTCAGACAACTGAATCTACTTGTAACAGCAAGGCTCAGAAGTGCCCACACACTCAGCCCTTAACCCCAGTGTGCAGAAAGGGTCAAAACGTGTTTTTCAGCAGAAATAAACATGTTTCTGCAAGTTTGGTCAACCCCATGTAAGTTATGGGGCAGTAACAAGACACTTTTCAAAACGTGTTTTTCAGCCCGAAATAAACGCGTTTTTTCAGACAACTGAATCTCCTTGTAATAGCAAGGCTCAGAAGAGCCCACACACTCAGCCCTTAACCCCAGTGTACAGAAAGTGTCAAAACGTGTTTTCCAGCAGAAATAAACATGTTTCTGCAAGTTTGGTCAACCCCATGTAAGTTATGGGGCAGTAACATCACACTTTTCAAAACGTGTTTTTCAGCCCGAAATAAACGCGTTTTTTCAGACAACTGAATCTACTTGTAACAGCAAGGCTCAGAAGTGCCCACACACTCAGCCCTTAACCCCAGTGTGCAGAAAGGGTCAAAACGTGTTTTTCAGCAGAAATAAACATGTTTCTGCAAGTTTGGTCAACCCCATGTAAGTTATGGGGCAGTAACAAGACACTTTTCAAAACGTGTTTTTCAGCCCGAAATAAACGCGTTTTTTCAGACAACTGAATCTCCTTGTAATAGCAAGGCTCAGAAGAGCCCACACACTCAGCCCTTAACCCCAGTGTGCAGAAAGGGTCAAAACGTGTTTTTCAGCAGAAATAAACATGTTTCTGCAAGTTTGGTCAACCCCATGTAAGTTATGGGGCAGTAACAAGACACTTTTCAAAACGTGTTTTTCAGCCCGAAATAAACGCGTTTTTTCAGACAACTGAATCTACTTGTAACAGCAAGGCTCAGAAGTGCCCACACACTCAGCCCTTAACCCCAGTGTGCAGAAAGGGACAAAACGTGTTTTTCAGCAGAAATAAACATGTTTCTGCAAGTTTGGTCAACCCCATGTAAGTTATGGGGCAGTAACAAGACACTTTTCAAAACGTGTTTTTCAGCCCGAAATAAACGCGTTTTTTCAGACAACTGAATCTCCTTGTAATAGCAAGGCTCAGAAGAGCCCACACACTCAGCCCTTAACCCCAGTGTACAGAAAGTGTCAAAATGTGTTTTCCAGCAGAAATAAACATGTTTCTGCAAGTTTGGTCAACCCCATGTAAGTTATGGGGCAGTAACATCACACTTTTCAAAACGTGTTTTTCAGCCCGAAATAAACGCGTTTTTTCAGACAACTGAATCTACTTGTAACAGCAAGGCTCAGAAGTGCCCACACACTCAGCCCTTAACCCCAGTGTGCAGAAAGGGACAAAACGTGTTTTTCAGCAGAAATAAACATGTTTCTGCAAGTTTGGTCAACCCCATGTAAGTTATGGGGCAGTAACAAGACACTTTTCAAAACGTGTTTTTCAGCCCGAAATAAACGCGTTTTTTCAGACAGCAGAATCTCAGTGTAACTGCTAGGCTCAGAAGAGCCCACACACTCAGCTCTTAACCCCAGTGTGCAGAAAGTGTCCAAACGTGTTTTTCAGCAGAAATAAACATGTTTCTGCAAGTTTGGTCACCCCCATGTAAGTTATGGGGCAGTAACAAGACACTTTTCAAAACGTGTTTTTCAGCCCGAAATAAACGCGTTTTTTCAGACAACTGAATCTCCTTGTAATAGCAAGGCTCAGAAGAGCCCACACACTCAGCCCTTAACCCCAGTGTACAGAAAGTGTCAAAACGTGTTTTCCAGCAGAAATAAACATGTTTCTGCAAGTTTGGTCAACCCCATGTAAGTTATGGGGCAGTAACATCACACTTTTCAAAACGTGTTTTTCAGCCCGAAATAAACGCGTTTTTTCAGACAACTGAATCTACTTGTAACAGCAAGGCTCAGAAGTGCCCACACACTCAGCCCTTAACCCCAGTGTGCAGAAAGGGTCAAAACGTGTTTTTCAGCAGAAATAAACATGTTTCTGCAAGTTTGGTCAACCCCATGTAAGTTATGGGGCAGTAACAAGACACTTTTCAAAACGTGTTTTTCAGCCCGAAATAAACGCGTTTTTTCAGACAACTGAATCTCCTTGTAATAGCAAGGCTCAGAAGAGCCCACACACTCAGCCCTTAACCCCAGTGTACAGAAAGTGTCAAAACGTGTTTTCCAGCAGAAATAAACATGTTTCTGCAAGTTTGGTCAACCCCATGTAAGTTATGGGGCAGTAACATCACACTTTTCAAAACGTGTTTTTCAGCCCGAAATAAACGCGTTTTTTCAGACAACTGAATCTACTTGTAACAGCAAGGCTCAGAAGTGCCCACACACTCAGCCCTTAACCCCAGTGTGCAGAAAGGGTCAAAACGTGTTTTTCAGCAGAAATAAACATGTTTCTGCAAGTTTGGTCAACCCCATGTAAGTTATGGGGCAGTAACAAGACACTTTTCAAAACGTGTTTTTCAGCCCGAAATAAACGCGTTTTTTCAGACAACTGAATCTCCTTGTAATAGCAAGGCTCAGAAGAGCCCACACACTCAGCCCTTAACCCCAGTGTACAGAAAGTGTCAAAATGTGTTTTCCAGCAGAAATAAACATGTTTCTGCAAGTTTGGTCAACCCCATGTAAGTTATGGGGCAGTAACATCACACTTTTCAAAACGTGTTTTTCAGCCCGAAATAAACGCGTTTTTTCAGACAACTGAATCTACTTGTAACAGCAAGGCTCAGAAGTGCCCACACACTCAGCCCTTAACCCCAGTGTGCAGAAAGGGTCAAAACGTGTTTTTCAGCAGAAATAAACATGTTTCTGCAAGTTTGGTCAACCCCATGTAAGTTATGGGGCAGTAACAAGACACTTTTCAAAACGTGTTTTTCAGCCCGAAATAAACGCGTTTTTTCAGACAGCAGAATCTCAGTGTAACTGCTAGGCTCAGAAGAGCCCACACACTCAGCTCTTAACCCCAGTGTGCAGAAAGTGTCCAAACGTGTTTTTCAGCAGAAATAAACATGTTTCTGCAAGTTTGGTCACCCCCATGTAAGTTATGGGGCAGTAACAAGACACTTTTCAAAACGTGTTTTTCAGCCCGAAATAAACGCGTTTTTTCAGACAACTGAATCTCCTTGTAATAGCAAGGCTCAGAAGAGCCCACACACTCAGCCCTTAACCCCAGTGTACAGAAAGTGTCAAAACGTGTTTTCCAGCAGAAATAAACATGTTTCTGCAAGTTTGGTCAACCCCATGTAAGTTTTGGGGCAGTAACAAGACACTTTTCAAAACGTGTTTTTCAGCCCGAAATAAACGCGTTTTTTCAGACAACTGAATCTCCTTGTAATAGCAAGGCTCAGAAGAGCCCACACACTCAGCCCTTAACCCCAGTGTACAGAAAGTGTCAAAACGTGTTTTCCAGCAGAAATAAACATGTTTCTGCAAGTTTGGTCAACCCCATGTAAGTTATGGGGCAGTAACATCACACTTTTCAAAACGTGTTTTTCAGCCCGAAATAAACGCGTTTTTTCAGACAACTGAATCTACTTGTAACAGCAAGGCTCAGAAGTGCCCACACACTCAGCCCTTAACCCCAGTGTGCAGAAAGGGTCAAAACGTGTTTTTCAGCAGAAATAAACATGTTTCTGCAAGTTTGGTCAACCCCATGTAAGTTATGGGGCAGTAACAAGACACTTTTCAAAACGTGTTTTTCAGCCCGAAATAAACGCGTTTTTTCAGACAACTGAATCTCCTTGTAATAGCAAGGCTCAGAAGAGCCCACACACTCAGCCCTTAACCCCAGTGTACAGAAAGTGTCAAAACGTGTTTTCCAGCAGAAATAAACATGTTTCTGCAAGTTTGGTCAACCCCATGTAAGTTATGGGGCAGTAACAAGACACTTTTCAAAACGTGTTTTTCAGCCCGAAATAAACGCGTTTTTTCAGACAACTGAATCTCCTTGTAATAGCAAGGCTCAGAAGAGCCCACACACTCAGCCCTTAACCCCAGTGTACAGAAAGTGTCAAAATGTGTTTTCCAGCAGAAATAAACATGTTTCTGCAAGTTTGGTCAACCCCATGTAAGTTATGGGGCAGTAACAAGACACTTTTCAAAACGTGTTTTTCAGCCCGAAATAAACGCGTTTTTTCAGACAACTGAATCTCCTTGTAATAGCAAGGCTCAGAAGAGCCCACACACTCAGCCCTTAACCCCAGTGTACAGAAAGTGTCAAAACGTGTTTTCCAGCAGAAATAAACATGTTTCTGCAAGTTTGGTCAACCCCATGTAAGTTATGGGGCAGTAACATCACACTTTTCAAAACGTGTTTTTCAGCCCGAAATAAACGCGTTTTTTCAGACAGCAGAATCTCAGTGTAACTGCTAGGCTCAGAAGAGCCCACACACTCAGCTCTTAACCCCAGTGTGCAGAAAGTGTCCAAACGTGTTTTTCAGCAGAAATAAACATGTTTCTGCAAGTTTGGTCACCCCCATGTAAGTTATGGGGCAGTAACAAGACACTTTTCAAAACGTGTTTTTCAGCCCGAAATAAACGCGTTTTTTCAGACAACTGAATCTCCTTGTAATAGTAAGGCTCAGAAGAGCCCACACACTCAGCCCTTAACCCCAGTGTACAGAAAGTGTCAAAACGTGTTTTCCAGCAGAAATAAACATGTTTCTGCAAGTTTGGTCAACCCCATGTAAGTTATGGGGCAGTAACATCACACTTTTCAAAACGTGTTTTTCAGCCCGAAATAAACGCGTTTTTTCAGACAACTGAATCTACTTGTAACAGCAAGGCTCAGAAGTGCCCACACACTCAGCCCTTAACCCCAGTGTGCAGAAAGGGTCAAAACGTGTTTTTCAGCAGAAATAAACATGTTTCTGCAAGTTTGGTCAACCCCATGTAAGTTATGGGGCAGTAACAAGACACTTTTCAAAACGTGTTTTTCAGCCCGAAATAAACGCGTTTTTTCAGACAACTGAATCTCCTTGTAATAGCAAGGCTCAGAAGAGCCCACACACTCAGCCCTTAACCCCAGTGTACAGAAAGTGTCAAAACGTGTTTTCCAGCAGAAATAAACATGTTTCTGCAAGTTTGGTCAACCCCATGTAAGTTATGGGGCAGTAACATCACACTTTTCAAAACGTGTTTTTCAGCCCGAAATAAACGCGTTTTTTCAGACAACTGAATCTACTTGTAACAGCAAGGCTCAGAAGTGCCCACACACTCAGCCCTTAACCCCAGTGTGCAGAAAGTGTCCAAACGTGTTTTTCAGCAGAAATAAACATGTTTCTGCAAGTTTGGTCACCCCCATGTAAGTTATGGGGCAGTAACAAGACACTTTTCAAAACGTGTTTTTCAGCCCGAAATAAACGCGTTTTTTCAGACAACTGAATCTCCTTGTAATAGCAAGGCTCAGAAGAGCCCACACACTCAGCCCTTAACCCCAGTGTACAGAAAGTGTCAAAACGTGTTTTCCAGCAGAAATAAACATGTTTCTGCAAGTTTGGTCAACCCCATGTAAGTTATGGGGCAGTAACATCACACTTTTCAAAACGTGTTTTTCAGCCCGAAATAAACGCGTTTTTTCAGACAACTGAATCTACTTGTAACAGCAAGGCTCAGAAGTGCCCACACACTCAGCCCTTAACCCCAGTGTGCAGAAAGGGTCAAAACGTGTTTTTCAGCAGAAATAAACATGTTTCTGCAAGTTTGGTCAACCCCATGTAAGTTATGGGGCAGTAACAAGACACTTTTCAAAACGTGTTTTTCAGCCCGAAATAAACGCGTTTTTTCAGACAACTGAATCTCCTTGTAATAGCAAGGCTCAGAAGAGCCCACACACTCAGCCCTTAACCCCAGTGTACAGAAAGTGTCAAAACGTGTTTTCCAGCAGAAATAAACATGTTTCTGCAAGTTTGGTCAACCCCATGTAAGTTATGGGGCAGTAACATCACACTTTTCAAAACGTGTTTTTCAGCCCGAAATAAACGCGTTTCTTCAGACAACTGAATCTACTTGTAACAGCAAGGCTCAGAAGTGCCCACACACTCAGCCCTTAACCCCAGTGTGCAGAAAGGGTCAAAACGTGTTTTTCAGCAGAAATAAACATGTTTCTGCAAGTTTGGTCAACCCCATGTAAGTTATGGGGCAGTAACAAGACACTTTTCAAAACGTGTTTTTCAGCCCGAAATAAACGCGTTTTTTCAGACAGCAGAATCTCAGTGTAACTGCTAGGCTCAGAAGAGCCCACACACTCAGCTCTTAACCCCAGTGTGCAGAAAGTGTCCTAACGTGTTTTTCAGCAGAAATATACATGTTTCTGCAAGTTCGGTCACCCCCATGTAAGTTATGGGGCAGTAACAAGACACTTTTCAAAACGTGTTTTTCAGCCCGAAATAAACGCGTTTTTTCAGACAACTGAATCTCCTTGTAATAGCAAGGCTCAGAAGAGCCCACACACTCAGCCCTTAACCCCAGTGTACAGAAAGTGTCAAAACGTGTTTTCCAGCAGAAATAAACATGTTTCTGCAAGTTTGGTCAACCCCATGTAAGTTATGGGGCAGTAACATCACATTTTTCAAAACGTGTTTTTCAGCCCGAAATAAACGCGTTTTTTCAGACAACTGAATCTACTTGTAACAGCATGGCTCAGAAGTGCCCACACACTCAGCCCTTAACCCCAGTGTGCAGAAAGGGTCAAAACGTGTTTTTCAGCAGAAATAAACATGTTTCTGCAAGTTTGGTCAACCCCATGTAAGTTATGGGGCAGTAACAAGACACTTTTCAAAACGTGTTTTTCAGCCCGAAATAAACGCGTTTTTTCAGACAACTGAATCTCAGTGTAACTGCTAGGCTCAGAAGAGCCCACACACTCAGCTCTTAACCCCAGTGTGCAGAAAGTGTCCAAACGTGTTTTTCAGCAGAAATAAACATGTTTCTGCAAGTTTGGTCACCCCCATGTAAGTTATGGGGCAGTAACAAGACACTTTTCAAAACGTGTTTTTCAGCCCGAAATAAACGCGTTTTTTCAGACAACTGAATCTCCTTGTAATAGCAAGGCTCAGAAGAGCCCACACACTCAGCCCTTAACCCCAGTGTACAGAAAGTGTCAAAACGTGTTTTCCAGCAGAAATAAACATGTTTCTGCAAGTTTGGTCAACCCCATGTAAGTTATGGGGCAGTAACATCACACTTTTCAAAACGTGTTTTTCAGCCCGAAATAAACGCGTTTTTTCAGACAACTGAATCTACTTGTAACAGCAAGGCTCAGAAGTGCCCACACACTCAGCCCTTAACCCCAGTGTGCAGAAAGGGTCAAAACGTGTTTTTCAGCAGAAATAAACATGTTTCTGCAAGTTTGGTCAACCCCATGTAAGTTATGGGGCAGTAACAAGACACTTTTCAAAACGTGTTTTTCAGCCCGAAATAAACGCGTTTTTTCAGACAGCAGAATCTCAGTGTAACTGCTAGGCTCAGAAGAGCCCACACACTCAGCTCTTAACCCCAGTGTGCAGAAAGTGTCCAAACGTGTTTTTCAGCAGAAATAAACATGTTTCTGCAAGTTTGGTCACCCCCATGTAAGTTATGGGGCAGTAACAAGACACTTTTCAAAACGTGTTTTTCAGCCCGAAATAAACGCGTTTTTTCAGACAACTGAATCTCCTTGTAATAGCAAGGCTCAGAAGAGCCCACACACTCAGCCCTTAACCCCAGTGTACAGAAAGTGTCAAAACGTGTTTTCCAGCAGAAATAAACATGTTTCTGCAAGTTTGGTCAACCCCATGTAAGTTTTGGGGCAGTAACAAGACACTTTTCAAAACGTGTTTTTCAGCCCGAAATAAACGCGTTTTTTCAGACAACTGAATCTCCTTGTAATAGCAAGGCTCAGAAGAGCCCACACACTCAGCCCTTAACCCCAGTGTACAGAAAGTGTCAAAACGTGTTTTCCAGCAGAAATAAACATGTTTCTGCAAGTTTGGTCAACCCCATGTAAGTTATGGGGCAGTAACATCACACTTTTCAAAACGTGTTTTTCAGCCCGAAATAAACGCGTTTTTTCAGACAACTGAATCTACTTGTAACAGCAAGGCTCAGAAGTGCCCACACACTCAGCCCTTAACCCCAGTGTGCAGAAAGGGTCAAAACGTGTTTTTCAGCAGAAATAAACATGTTTCTGCAAGTTTGGTCAACCCCATGTAAGTTATGGGGCAGTAACAAGACACTTTTCAAAACGTGTTTTTCAGCCCGAAATAAACGCGTTTTTTCAGACAACTGAATCTCCTTGTAATAGCAAGGCTCAGAAGAGCCCACACACTCAGCCCTTAACCCCAGTGTACAGAAAGTGTCAAAACGTGTTTTCCAGCAGAAATAAACATGTTTCTGCAAGTTTGGTCAACCCCATGTAAGTTATGGGGCAGTAACAAGACACTTTTCAAAACGTGTTTTTCAGCCCGAAATAAACGCGTTTTTTCAGACAACTGAATCTCCTTGTAATAGCAAGGCTCAGAAGAGCCCACACACTCAGCCCTTAACCCCAGTGTACAGAAAGTGTCAAAATGTGTTTTCCAGCAGAAATAAACATGTTTCTGCAAGTTTGGTCAACCCCATGTAAGTTATGGGGCAGTAACAAGACACTTTTCAAAACGTGTTTTTCAGCCCGAAATAAACGCGTTTTTTCAGACAACTGAATCTCCTTGTAATAGCAAGGCTCAGAAGAGCCCACACACTCAGCCCTTAACCCCAGTGTACAGAAAGTGTCAAAACGTGTTTTCCAGCAGAAATAAACATGTTTCTGCAAGTTTGGTCAACCCCATGTAAGTTATGGGGCAGTAACATCACACTTTTCAAAACGTGTTTTTCAGCCCGAAATAAACGCGTTTTTTCAGACAGCAGAATCTCAGTGTAACTGCTAGGCTCAGAAGAGCCCACACACTCAGCTCTTAACCCCAGTGTGCAGAAAGTGTCCAAACGTGTTTTTCAGCAGAAATAAACATGTTTCTGCAAGTTTGGTCACCCCCATGTAAGTTATGGGGCAGTAACAAGACACTTTTCAAAACGTGTTTTTCAGCCCGAAATAAACGCGTTTTTTCAGACAACTGAATCTCCTTGTAATAGTAAGGCTCAGAAGAGCCCACACACTCAGCCCTTAACCCCAGTGTACAGAAAGTGTCAAAACGTGTTTTCCAGCAGAAATAAACATGTTTCTGCAAGTTTGGTCAACCCCATGTAAGTTATGGGGCAGTAACATCACACTTTTCAAAACGTGTTTTTCAGCCCGAAATAAACGCGTTTTTTCAGACAACTGAATCTACTTGTAACAGCAAGGCTCAGAAGTGCCCACACACTCAGCCCTTAACCCCAGTGTGCAGAAAGGGTCAAAACGTGTTTTTCAGCAGAAATAAACATGTTTCTGCAAGTTTGGTCAACCCCATGTAAGTTATGGGGCAGTAACAAGACACTTTTCAAAACGTGTTTTTCAGCCCGAAATAAACGCGTTTTTTCAGACAACTGAATCTCCTTGTAATAGCAAGGCTCAGAAGAGCCCACACACTCAGCCCTTAACCCCAGTGTACAGAAAGTGTCAAAACGTGTTTTCCAGCAGAAATAAACATGTTTCTGCAAGTTTGGTCAACCCCATGTAAGTTATGGGGCAGTAACATCACACTTTTCAAAACGTGTTTTTCAGCCCGAAATAAACGCGTTTTTTCAGACAACTGAATCTACTTGTAACAGCAAGGCTCAGAAGTGCCCACACACTCAGCCCTTAACCCCAGTGTGCAGAAAGTGTCCAAACGTGTTTTTCAGCAGAAATAAACATGTTTCTGCAAGTTTGGTCACCCCCATGTAAGTTATGGGGCAGTAACAAGACACTTTTCAAAACGTGTTTTTCAGCCCGAAATAAACGCGTTTTTTCAGACAACTGAATCTCCTTGTAATAGCAAGGCTCAGAAGAGCCCACACACTCAGCCCTTAACCCCAGTGTACAGAAAGTGTCAAAACGTGTTTTCCAGCAGAAATAAACATGTTTCTGCAAGTTTGGTCAACCCCATGTAAGTTATGGGGCAGTAACATCACACTTTTCAAAACGTGTTTTTCAGCCCGAAATAAACGCGTTTTTTCAGACAACTGAATCTACTTGTAACAGCAAGGCTCAGAAGTGCCCACACACTCAGCCCTTAACCCCAGTGTGCAGAAAGGGTCAAAACGTGTTTTTCAGCAGAAATAAACATGTTTCTGCAAGTTTGGTCAACCCCATGTAAGTTATGGGGCAGTAACAAGACACTTTTCAAAACGTGTTTTTCAGCCCGAAATAAACGCGTTTTTTCAGACAACTGAATCTCCTTGTAATAGCAAGGCTCAGAAGAGCCCACACACTCAGCCCTTAACCCCAGTGTACAGAAAGTGTCAAAACGTGTTTTCCAGCAGAAATAAACATGTTTCTGCAAGTTTGGTCAACCCCATGTAAGTTATGGGGCAGTAACATCACACTTTTCAAAACGTGTTTTTCAGCCCGAAATAAACGCGTTTCTTCAGACAACTGAATCTACTTGTAACAGCAAGGCTCAGAAGTGCCCACACACTCAGCCCTTAACCCCAGTGTGCAGAAAGGGTCAAAACGTGTTTTTCAGCAGAAATAAACATGTTTCTGCAAGTTTGGTCAACCCCATGTAAGTTATGGGGCAGTAACAAGACACTTTTCAAAACGTGTTTTTCAGCCCGAAATAAACGCGTTTTTTCAGACAGCAGAATCTCAGTGTAACTGCTAGGCTCAGAAGAGCCCACACACTCAGCTCTTAACCCCAGTGTGCAGAAAGTGTCCTAACGTGTTTTTCAGCAGAAATATACATGTTTCTGCAAGTTCGGTCACCCCCATGTAAGTTATGGGGCAGTAACAAGACACTTTTCAAAACGTGTTTTTCAGCCCGAAATAAACGCGTTTTTTCAGACAACTGAATCTCCTTGTAATAGCAAGGCTCAGAAGAGCCCACACACTCAGCCCTTAACCCCAGTGTACAGAAAGTGTCAAAACGTGTTTTCCAGCAGAAATAAACATGTTTCTGCAAGTTTGGTCAACCCCATGTAAGTTATGGGGCAGTAACATCACATTTTTCAAAACGTGTTTTTCAGCCCGAAATAAACGCGTTTTTTCAGACAACTGAATCTACTTGTAACAGCATGGCTCAGAAGTGCCCACACACTCAGCCCTTAACCCCAGTGTGCAGAAAGGGTCAAAACGTGTTTTTCAGCAGAAATAAACATGTTTCTGCAAGTTTGGTCAACCCCATGTAAGTTATGGGGCAGTAACAAGACACTTTTCAAAACGTGTTTTTCAGCCCGAAATAAACGCGTTTTTTCAGACAACTGAATCTCAGTGTAACTGCTAGGCTCAGAAGAGCCCACACACTCAGCTCTTAACCCCAGTGTGCAGAAAGTGTCCAAACGTGTTTTTCAGCAGAAATAAACATGTTTCTGCAAGTTTGGTCACCCCCATGTAAGTTATGGGGCAGTAACAAGACACTTTTCAAAACGTGTTTTTCAGCCCGAAATAAACGCGTTTTTTCAGACAACTGAATCTCCTTGTAATAGCAAGGCTCAGAAGAGCCCACACACTCAGCCCTTAACCCCAGTGTACAGAAAGTGTCAAAACGTGTTTTCCAGCAGAAATAAACATGTTTCTGCAAGTTTGGTCAACCCCATGTAAGTTATGGGGCAGTAACATCACACTTTTCAAAACGTGTTTTTCAGCCCGAAATAAACGCGTTTTTTCAGACAACTGAATCTACTTGTAACAGCAAGGCTCAGAAGTGCCCACACACTCAGCCCTTAACCCCAGTGTGCAGAAAGGGTCAAAACGTGTTTTTCAGCAGAAATAAACATGTTTCTGCAAGTTTGGTCAACCCCATGTAAGTTATGGGGCAGTAACAAGACACTTTTCAAAACGTGTTTTTCAGCCCGAAATAAACGCGTTTTTTCAGACAGCAGAATCTCAGTGTAACTGCTAGGCTCAGAAGAGCCCACACACTCAGCTCTTAACCCCAGTGTGCAGAAAGTGTCCAAACGTGTTTTTCAGCAGAAATATACATGTTTCTGCAAGTTCGGTCACCCCCATGTAAGTTATGGGGCAGTAACAAGACACTTTTCAAAACGTGTTTTACAGCCCGAAATAAACGCGTTTTTTCAGACAACTGAATCTCCTTGTAATAGCAAGGCTCAGAAGAGCCCACACACTCAGCCCTTAACCCCAGTGTACAGAAAGTGTCAAAATGTGTTTTCCAGCAGAAATAAACATGTTTCTGCAAGTTTGGTCAACCCCATGTAAGTTATGGGGCAGTAACAAGACACTTTTCAAAACGTGTTTTTCAGCCCGAAATAAACGCGTTTTTTCAGACAACTGAATCTACTTGTAACAGCAAGGCTCAGAAGTGCCCACACACTCAGCCCTTAACCCCAGTGTGCAGAAAGGGTCAAAACGTGTTTTTCAGCAGAAATAAACATGTTTCTGCAAGTTTGGTCAACCCCATGTAAGTTATGGGGCAGTAACAAGACACTTTTCAAAACGTGTTTTTCAGCCCGAAATAAACGCGTTTTTTCAGACAGCAGAATCTCAGTGTAACTGCGAGGCTCAGAAGAGCCCACACACTCAGCTCTTAACCCCAGTGTGCAGAAAGTGTCCAAACGTGTTTTTCAGCAGAAATAAACATGTTTCTGCAAGTTTGGTCACCCCCATGTAAGTTATGGGGCAGTAACAAGACACTTTTCAAAACGTGTTTTTCAGCCCGAAATAAACGCGTTTTTTCAGACAACTGAATCTCCTTGTAATAGTAAGGCTCAGAAGAGCCCACACACTCAGCCCTTAACCCCAGTGTACAGAAAGTGTCCAAACATGTTTTTCAGCAGAAATAAACATGTTTCTGCAAGTTTGGTCACCCCCATGTAAGTTATGGGGCAGTAACAAGACACTTTTCAAAACGTGTTTTTCAGCCCGAAATAAACGCGTTTTTTCAGACAACTGAATCTCCTTGTAATAGCAAGGCTCAGAAGAGCCCACACACTCAGCCCTTAACCCCAGTGTACAGAAAGTGTCAAAACGTGTTTTCCAGCAGAAATAAACATGTTTCTGCAAGTTTGGTCAACCCCATGTAAGTTATGGGGCAGTAACATCACACTTTTCAAAACGTGTTTTTCAGCCCGAAATAAACGCGTTTTTTCAGACAACTGAATCTACTTGTAACAGCAAGGCTCAGAAGTGCCCACACACTCAGCCCTTAACCCCAGTGTGCAGAAAGGGTCAAAACGTGTTTTTCAGCAGAAATAAACATGTTTCTGCAAGTTTGGTCAACCCCATGTAAGTTATGGGGCAGTAACAAGACACTTTTCAAAACGTGTTTTTCAGCCCGAAATAAACGCGTTTTTTCAGACAACTGAATCTCCTTGTAATAGCAAGGCTCAGAAGAGCCCACACACTCAGCCCTTAACCCCAGTGTACAGAAAGTGTCAAAACGTGTTTTCCAGCAGAAATAAACATGTTTCTGCAAGTTTGGTCAACCCCATGTAAGTTATGGGGCAGTAACATCACACTTTTCAAAACGTGTTTTTCAGCCCGAAATAAACGCGTTTTTTCAGACAACTGAATCTACTTGTAACAGCAAGGCTCAGAAGTGCCCACACACTCAGCCCTTAACCCCAGTGTGCAGAAAGTGTCCAAACGTGTTTTTCAGCAGAAATAAACATGTTTCTGCAAGTTTGGTCACCCCCATGTAAGTTATGGGGCAGTAACAAGACACTTTTCAAAACGTGTTTTTCAGCCCGAAATAAACGCGTTTTTTCAGACAACTGAATCTCCTTGTAATAGCAAGGCTCAGAAGAGCCCACACACTCAGCCCTTAACCCCAGTGTACAGAAAGTGTCAAAACGTGTTTTCCAGCAGAAATAAACATGTTTCTGCAAGTTTGGTCAACCCCATGTAAGTTATGGGGCAGTAACAAGACACTTTTCAAAACGTGTTTTTCAGCCCGAAATAAACGCGTTTTTTCAGACAACTGAATCTCCTTGTAATAGCAAGGCTCAGAAGAGCCCACACACTCAGCCCTTAACCCCAGTGTACAGAAAGTGTCAAAACGTGTTTTCCAGCAGAAATAAACATGTTTCTGCAAGTTTGGTCAACCCCATGTAAGTTATGGGGCAGTAACATCACACTTTTCAAAACGTGTTTTTCAGCCCGAAATAAACGCGTTTTTTCAGACAACTGAATCTACTTGTAACAGCAAGGCTCAGAAGTGCCCACACACTCAGCCCTTAACCCCAGTGTACAGAAAGTGTCAAAACGTGTTTTCCAGCAGAAATAAACATGTTTCTGCAAGTTTGGTCAACCCCATGTAAGTTATGGGGCAGTAACATCACACTTTTCAAAACGTGTTTTTCAGCCCGAAATAAACGCGTTTTTTCAGACAACTGAATCTACTTGTAACAGCAAGGCTCAGAAGTGCCCACACACTCAGCCCTTAACCCCAGTGTGCAGAAAGGGTCAAAACGTGTTTTTCAGCAGAAATAAACATGTTTCTGCAAGTTTGGTCAACCCCATGTAAGTTATGGGGCAGTAACAAGACACTTTTCAAAACGTGTTTTTCAGCCCGAAATAAACGCGTTTTTTCAGACAACTGAATCTACTTGTAACAGCAAGGCTCAGAAGTGCCCACACACTCAGCCCTTAACCCCAGTGTGCAGAAAGGGTCAAAACGTGTTTTTCAGCAGAAATAAACATGTTTCTGCAAGTTTGGTCAACCCCATGTAAGTTATGGGGCAGTAACAAGACACTTTTCAAAACGTGTTTTTCAGCCCGAAATAAACGCGTTTTTTCAGACAACTGAATCTCCTTGTAATAGCAAGGCTCAGAAGAGCCCACACACTCAGCCCTTAACCCCAGTGTACAGAAAGTGTCAAAATGTGTTTTCCAGCAGAAATAAACATGTTTCTGCAAGTTTGGTCAACCCCATGTAAGTTATGGGGCAGTAACAAGACACTTTTCAAAACGTGTTTTTCAGCCCGAAATAAACGCGTTTTTTCAGACAACTGAATCTCCTTGTAATAGCAAGGCTCAGAAGAGCCCACACACTCAGCCCTTAACCCCAGTGTACAGAAAGTGTCAAAACGTGTTTTCCAGCAGAAATAAACATGTTTCTGCAAGTTTGGTCAACCCCATGTAAGTTATGGGGCAGTAACATCACACTTTTCAAAACGTGTTTTTCAGCCCGAAATAAACGCGTTTTTTCAGACAGCAGAATCTCAGTGTAACTGCTAGGCTCAGAAGAGCCCACACACTCAGCTCTTAACCCCAGTGTGCAGAAAGTGTCCAAACGTGTTTTTCAGCAGAAATAAACATGTTTCTGCAAGTTTGGTCACCCCCATGTAAGTTATGGGGCAGTAACAAGACACTTTTCAAAACGTGTTTTTCAGCCCGAAATAAACGCGTTTTTTCAGACAACTGAATCTCCTTGTAATAGTAAGGCTCAGAAGAGCCCACACACTCAGCCCTTAACCCCAGTGTACAGAAAGTGTCAAAACGTGTTTTCCAGCAGAAATAAACATGTTTCTGCAAGTTTGGTCAACCCCATGTAAGTTATGGGGCAGTAACATCACACTTTTCAAAACGTGTTTTTCAGCCCGAAATAAACGCGTTTTTTCAGACAACTGAATCTACTTGTAACAGCAAGGCTCAGAAGTGCCCACACACTCAGCCCTTAACCCCAGTGTGCAGAAAGGGTCAAAACGTGTTTTTCAGCAGAAATAAACATGTTTCTGCAAGTTTGGTCAACCCCATGTAAGTTATGGGGCAGTAACAAGACACTTTTCAAAACGTGTTTTTCAGCCCGAAATAAACGCGTTTTTTCAGACAACTGAATCTCCTTGTAATAGCAAGGCTCAGA
Organism: Lepisosteus oculatus; assembly: GCF_040954835.1. Classification (NCBI taxonomy): domain Eukaryota; kingdom Metazoa; phylum Chordata; class Actinopteri; order Semionotiformes; family Lepisosteidae; genus Lepisosteus; species Lepisosteus oculatus. Next base: position 154,465 of record NW_027167711.1, read on the forward strand.
AGAGCCCACACACTCAGCCCTTAACCCCAGTGTACAGAAAGTGTCAAAACGTGTTTTCCAGCAGAAATAAACATGTTTCTGCAAGTTTGGTCAACCCCATGTAAGTTATGGGGCAGTAACATCACACTTTTCAAAACGTGTTTTTCAGCCCGAAATAAACGCGTTTTTTCAGACAACTGAATCTACTTGTAACAGCAAGGCTCAGAAGTGCCCACACACTCAGCCCTTAACCCCAGTGTGCAGAAAGTGTCCAAACGTGTTTTTCAGCAGAAATAAACATGTTTCTGCAAGTTTGGTCACCCCCATGTAAGTTATGGGGCAGTAACAAGACACTTTTCAAAACGTGTTTTTCAGCCCGAAATAAACGCGTTTTTTCAGACAACTGAATCTCCTTGTAATAGCAAGGCTCAGAAGAGCCCACACACTCAGCCCTTAACCCCAGTGTACAGAAAGTGTCAAAACGTGTTTTCCAGCAGAAATAAACATGTTTCTGCAAGTTTGGTCAACCCCATGTAAGTTATGGGGCAGTAACATCACACTTTTCAAAACGTGTTTTTCAGCCCGAAATAAACGCGTTTTTTCAGACAACTGAATCTACTTGTAACAGCAAGGCTCAGAAGTGCCCACACACTCAGCCCTTAACCCCAGTGTGCAGAAAGGGTCAAAACGTGTTTTTCAGCAGAAATAAACATGTTTCTGCAAGTTTGGTCAACCCCATGTAAGTTATGGGGCAGTAACAAGACACTTTTCAAAACGTGTTTTTCAGCCCGAAATAAACGCGTTTTTTCAGACAACTGAATCTCCTTGTAATAGCAAGGCTCAGAAGAGCCCACACACTCAGCCCTTAACCCCAGTGTACAGAAAGTGTCAAAACGTGTTTTCCAGCAGAAATAAACATGTTTCTGCAAGTTTGGTCAACCCCATGTAAGTTATGGGGCAGTAACATCACACTTTTCAAAACGTGTTTTTCAGCCCGAAATAAACGCGTTTCTTCAGACAACTGAATCTACTTGTAACAGCAAGGCTCAGAAGTGCCCACACACTCAGCCCTTAACCCCAGTGTGCAGAAAGGGTCAAAACGTGTTTTTCAGCAGAAATAAACATGTTTCTGCAAGTTTGGTCAACCCCATGTAAGTTATGGGGCAGTAACAAGACACTTTTCAAAACGTGTTTTTCAGCCCGAAATAAACGCGTTTTTTCAGACAGCAGAATCTCAGTGTAACTGCTAGGCTCAGAAGAGCCCACACACTCAGCTCTTAACCCCAGTGTGCAGAAAGTGTCCTAACGTGTTTTTCAGCAGAAATATACATGTTTCTGCAAGTTCGGTCACCCCCATGTAAGTTATGGGGCAGTAACAAGACACTTTTCAAAACGTGTTTTTCAGCCCGAAATAAACGCGTTTTTTCAGACAACTGAATCTCCTTGTAATAGCAAGGCTCAGAAGAGCCCACACACTCAGCCCTTAACCCCAGTGTACAGAAAGTGTCAAAACGTGTTTTCCAGCAGAAATAAACATGTTTCTGCAAGTTTGGTCAACCCCATGTAAGTTATGGGGCAGTAACATCACATTTTTCAAAACGTGTTTTTCAGCCCGAAATAAACGCGTTTTTTCAGACAACTGAATCTACTTGTAACAGCATGGCTCAGAAGTGCCCACACACTCAGCCCTTAACCCCAGTGTGCAGAAAGGGTCAAAACGTGTTTTTCAGCAGAAATAAACATGTTTCTGCAAGTTTGGTCAACCCCATGTAAGTTATGGGGCAGTAACAAGACACTTTTCAAAACGTGTTTTTCAGCCCGAAATAAACGCGTTTTTTCAGACAACTGAATCTCAGTGTAACTGCTAGGCTCAGAAGAGCCCACACACTCAGCTCTTAACCCCAGTGTGCAGAAAGTGTCCAAACGTGTTTTTCAGCAGAAATAAACATGTTTCTGCAAGTTTGGTCACCCCCATGTAAGTTATGGGGCAGTAACAAGACACTTTTCAAAACGTGTTTTTCAGCCCGAAATAAACGCGTTTTTTCAGACAACTGAATCTCCTTGTAATAGCAAGGCTCAGAAGAGCCCACACACTCAGCCCTTAACCCCAGTGTACAGAAAGTGTCAAAACGTGTTTTCCAGCAGAAATAAACATGTTTCTGCAAGTTTGGTCAACCCCATGTAAGTTATGGGGCAGTAACATCACACTTTTCAAAACGTGTTTTTCAGCCCGAAATAAACGCGTTTTTTCAGACAACTGAATCTACTTGTAACAGCAAGGCTCAGAAGTGCCCACACACTCAGCCCTTAACCCCAGTGTGCAGAAAGGGTCAAAACGTGTTTTTCAGCAGAAATAAACATGTTTCTGCAAGTTTGGTCAACCCCATGTAAGTTATGGGGCAGTAACAAGACACTTTTCAAAACGTGTTTTTCAGCCCGAAATAAACGCGTTTTTTCAGACAGCAGAATCTCAGTGTAACTGCTAGGCTCAGAAGAGCCCACACACTCAGCTCTTAACCCCAGTGTGCAGAAAGTGTCCAAACGTGTTTTTCAGCAGAAATATACATGTTTCTGCAAGTTCGGTCACCCCCATGTAAGTTATGGGGCAGTAACAAGACACTTTTCAAAACGTGTTTTACAGCCCGAAATAAACGCGTTTTTTCAGACAACTGAATCTCCTTGTAATAGCAAGGCTCAGAAGAGCCCACACACTCAGCCCTTAACCCCAGTGTACAGAAAGTGTCAAAATGTGTTTTCCAGCAGAAATAAACATGTTTCTGCAAGTTTGGTCAACCCCATGTAAGTTATGGGGCAGTAACAAGACACTTTTCAAAACGTGTTTTTCAGCCCGAAATAAACGCGTTTTTTCAGACAACTGAATCTACTTGTAACAGCAAGGCTCAGAAGTGCCCACACACTCAGCCCTTAACCCCAGTGTGCAGAAAGGGTCAAAACGTGTTTTTCAGCAGAAATAAACATGTTTCTGCAAGTTTGGTCAACCCCATGTAAGTTATGGGGCAGTAACAAGACACTTTTCAAAACGTGTTTTTCAGCCCGAAATAAACGCGTTTTTTCAGACAGCAGAATCTCAGTGTAACTGCGAGGCTCAGAAGAGCCCACACACTCAGCTCTTAACCCCAGTGTGCAGAAAGTGTCCAAACGTGTTTTTCAGCAGAAATAAACATGTTTCTGCAAGTTTGGTCACCCCCATGTAAGTTATGGGGCAGTAACAAGACACTTTTCAAAACGTGTTTTTCAGCCCGAAATAAACGCGTTTTTTCAGACAACTGAATCTCCTTGTAATAGTAAGGCTCAGAAGAGCCCACACACTCAGCCCTTAACCCCAGTGTACAGAAAGTGTCCAAACATGTTTTTCAGCAGAAATAAACATGTTTCTGCAAGTTTGGTCACCCCCATGTAAGTTATGGGGCAGTAACAAGACACTTTTCAAAACGTGTTTTTCAGCCCGAAATAAACGCGTTTTTTCAGACAACTGAATCTCCTTGTAATAGCAAGGCTCAGAAGAGCCCACACACTCAGCCCTTAACCCCAGTGTACAGAAAGTGTCAAAACGTGTTTTCCAGCAGAAATAAACATGTTTCTGCAAGTTTGGTCAACCCCATGTAAGTTATGGGGCAGTAACATCACACTTTTCAAAACGTGTTTTTCAGCCCGAAATAAACGCGTTTTTTCAGACAACTGAATCTACTTGTAACAGCAAGGCTCAGAAGTGCCCACACACTCAGCCCTTAACCCCAGTGTGCAGAAAGGGTCAAAACGTGTTTTTCAGCAGAAATAAACATGTTTCTGCAAGTTTGGTCAACCCCATGTAAGTTATGGGGCAGTAACAAGACACTTTTCAAAACGTGTTTTTCAGCCCGAAATAAACGCGTTTTTTCAGACAACTGAATCTCCTTGTAATAGCAAGGCTCAGAAGAGCCCACACACTCAGCCCTTAACCCCAGTGTACAGAAAGTGTCAAAACGTGTTTTCCAGCAGAAATAAACATGTTTCTGCAAGTTTGGTCAACCCCATGTAAGTTATGGGGCAGTAACATCACACTTTTCAAAACGTGTTTTTCAGCCCGAAATAAACGCGTTTTTTCAGACAACTGAATCTACTTGTAACAGCAAGGCTCAGAAGTGCCCACACACTCAGCCCTTAACCCCAGTGTGCAGAAAGTGTCCAAACGTGTTTTTCAGCAGAAATAAACATGTTTCTGCAAGTTTGGTCACCCCCATGTAAGTTATGGGGCAGTAACAAGACACTTTTCAAAACGTGTTTTTCAGCCCGAAATAAACGCGTTTTTTCAGACAACTGAATCTCCTTGTAATAGCAAGGCTCAGAAGAGCCCACACACTCAGCCCTTAACCCCAGTGTACAGAAAGTGTCAAAACGTGTTTTCCAGCAGAAATAAACATGTTTCTGCAAGTTTGGTCAACCCCATGTAAGTTATGGGGCAGTAACAAGACACTTTTCAAAACGTGTTTTTCAGCCCGAAATAAACGCGTTTTTTCAGACAACTGAATCTCCTTGTAATAGCAAGGCTCAGAAGAGCCCACACACTCAGCCCTTAACCCCAGTGTACAGAAAGTGTCAAAACGTGTTTTCCAGCAGAAATAAACATGTTTCTGCAAGTTTGGTCAACCCCATGTAAGTTATGGGGCAGTAACATCACACTTTTCAAAACGTGTTTTTCAGCCCGAAATAAACGCGTTTTTTCAGACAACTGAATCTACTTGTAACAGCAAGGCTCAGAAGTGCCCACACACTCAGCCCTTAACCCCAGTGTGCAGAAAGGGTCAAAACGTGTTTTTCAGCAGAAATAAACATGTTTCTGCAAGTTTGGTCAACCCCATGTAAGTTATGGGGCAGTAACAAGACACTTTTCAAAACGTGTTTTTCAGCCCGAAATAAACGCGTTTTTTCAGACAACTGAATCTCCTTGTAATAGCAAGGCTCAGAAGAGCCCACACACTCAGCCCTTAACCCCAGTGTACAGAAAGTGTCAAAACGTGTTTTCCAGCAGAAATAAACATGTTTCTGCAAGTTTGGTCAACCCCATGTAAGTTATGGGGCAGTAACAAGACACTTTTCAAAACGTGTTTTTCAGCCCGAAATAAACGCGTTTTTTCAGACAACTGAATCTCCTTGTAATAGCAAGGCTCAGAAGAGCCCACACACTCAGCCCTTAACCCCAGTGTACAGAAAGTGTCAAAATGTGTTTTCCAGCAGAAATAAACATGTTTCTGCAAGTTTGGTCAACCCCATGTAAGTTATGGGGCAGTAACATCACACTTTTCAAAACGTGTTTTTCAGCCCGAAATAAACGCGTTTTTTCAGACAACTGAATCTACTTGTAACAGCAAGGCTCAGAAGTGCCCACACACTCAGCCCTTAACCCCAGTGTGCAGAAAGGGTCAAAACGTGTTTTTCAGCAGAAATAAACATGTTTCTGCAAGTTTGGTCAACCCCATGTAAGTTATGGGGCAGTAACAAGACACTTTTCAAAACGTGTTTTTCAGCCCGAAATAAAAGCGTTTTTTCATACAACTGAATCTCCTTGTAATAGCAAGGCTCAGAAGAGCCCACACACTCAGCCCTTAACCCCAGTGTACAGAAAGTGTCAAAACGTGTTTTCCAGCAGAAATAAACATGTTTCTGCAAGTTTGGTCAACCCCATGTAAGTTATGGGGCAGTAACAAGACACTTTTCAAAACGTGTTTTTCAGCCCGAAATAAACGCGTTTTTTCAGACAACTGAATCTCCTTGTAATAGCAAGGCTCAGAAGAGCCCACACACTCAGCCCTTAACCCCAGTGTACAGAAAGTGTCAAAACGTGTTTTCCAGCAGAAATAAACATGTTTCTGCAAGTTTGGTCAACCCCATGTAAGTTATGGGGCAGTAACAAGACACTTTTCAAAACGTGTTTTTCAGCCCGAAATAAACGCGTTTTTTCAGACAACTGAATCTCCTTGTAATAGCAAGGCTCAGAAGAGCCCACACACTCAGCCCTTAACCCCAGTGTACAGAAAGTGTCAAAACGTGTTTTCCAGCAGAAATAAACATGTTTCTGCAAGTTTGGTCAACCCCATGTAAGTTATGGGGCAGTAACATCACACTTTTCAAAACGTGTTTTTCAGCCCGAAATAAACGCGTTTTTTCAGACAACTGAATCTACTTGTAACAGCAAGGCTCAGAAGTGCCCACACACTCAGCCCTTAACCCCAGTGTGCAGAAAGGGTCAAAACGTGTTTTTCAGCAGAAATAAACATGTTTCTGCAAGTTTGGTCAACCCCATGTAAGTTATGGGGCAGTAACAAGACACTTTTCAAAACGTGTTTTTCAGCCCGAAATAAACGCGTTTTTTCAGACAGCAGAATCTCAGTGTAACTGCTAGGCTCAGAAGAGCCCACACACTCAGCTCTTAACCCCAGTGTGCAGAAAGTGTCCAAACGTGTTTTTCAGCAGAAATATACATGTTTCTGCAAGTTCGGTCACCCCCATGTAAGTTATGGGGCAGTAACAAGACACTTTTCAAAACGTGTTTTACAGCCCGAAATAAACGCGTTTTTTCAGACAACTGAATCTCCTTGTAATAGCAAGGCTCAGAAGAGCCCACACACTCAGCCCTTAACCCCAGTGTACAGAAAGTGTCAAAATGTGTTTTCCAGCAGAAATAAACATGTTTCTGCAAGTTTGGTCAACCCCATGTAAGTTATGGGGCAGTAACAAGACACTTTTCAAAACGTGTTTTTCAGCCCGAAATAAACGCGTTTTTTCAGACAACTGAATCTACTTGTAACAGCAAGGCTCAGAAGTGCCCACACACTCAGCCCTTAACCCCAGTGTGCAGAAAGGGTCAAAACGTGTTTTTCAGCAGAAATAAACATGTTTCTGCAAGTTTGGTCAACCCCATGTAAGTTATGGGGCAGTAACAAGACACTTTTCAAAACGTGTTTTTCAGCCCGAAATAAACGCGTTTTTTCAGACAGCAGAATCTCAGTGTAACTGCGAGGCTCAGAAGAGCCCACACACTCAGCTCTTAACCCCAGTGTGCAGAAAGTGTCCAAACGTGTTTTTCAGCAGAAATAAACATGTTTCTGCAAGTTTGGTCACCCCCATGTAAGTTATGGGGCAGTAACAAGACACTTTTCAAAACGTGTTTTTCAGCCCGAAATAAACGCGTTTTTTCAGACAACTGAATCTCCTTGTAATAGTAAGGCTCAGAAGAGCCCACACACTCAGCCCTTAACCCCAGTGTACAGAAAGTGTCCAAACATGTTTTTCAGCAGAAATAAACATGTTTCTGCAAGTTTGGTCACCCCCATGTAAGTTATGGGGCAGTAACAAGACACTTTTCAAAACGTGTTTTTCAGCCCGAAATAAACGCGTTTTTTCAGACAACTGAATCTCCTTGTAATAGCAAGGCTCAGAAGAGCCCACACACTCAGCCCTTAACCCCAGTGTACAGAAAGTGTCAAAACGTGTTTTCCAGCAGAAATAAACATGTTTCTGCAAGTTTGGTCAACCCCATGTAAGTTATGGGGCAGTAACATCACACTTTTCAAAACGTGTTTTTCAGCCCGAAATAAACGCGTTTTTTCAGACAACTGAATCTACTTGTAACAGCAAGGCTCAGAAGTGCCCACACACTCAGCCCTTAACCCCAGTGTGCAGAAAGGGTCAAAACGTGTTTTTCAGCAGAAATAAACATGTTTCTGCAAGTTTGGTCAACCCCATGTAAGTTATGGGGCAGTAACAAGACACTTTTCAAAACGTGTTTTTCAGCCCGAAATAAACGCGTTTTTTCAGACAACTGAATCTCCTTGTAATAGCAAGGCTCAGAAGAGCCCACACACTCAGCCCTTAACCCCAGTGTGCAGAAAGTGTCCAAACGTGTTTTTCAGCAGAAATAAACATGTTTCTGCAAGTTTGGTCACCCCCATGTAAGTTATGGGGCAGTAACAAGACACTTTTCAAAACGTGTTTTTCAGCCCGAAATAAACGCGTTTTTTCAGACAACTGAATCTCCTTGTAATAGCAAGGCTCAGAAGAGCCCACACACTCAGCCCTTAACCCCAGTGTACAGAAAGTGTCAAAACGTGTTTTCCAGCAGAAATAAACATGTTTCTGCAAGTTTGGTCAACCCCATGTAAGTTATGGGGCAGTAACAAGACACTTTTCAAAACGTGTTTTTCAGCCCGAAATAAACGCGTTTTTTCAGACAACTGAATCTCCTTGTAATAGCAAGGCTCAGAAGAGCCCACACACTCAGCCCTTAACCCCAGTGTACAGAAAGTGTCAAAACGTGTTTTCCAGCAGAAATAAACATGTTTCTGCAAGTTTGGTCAACCCCATGTAAGTTATGGGGCAGTAACATCACACTTTTCAAAACGTGTTTTTCAGCCCGAAATAAACGCGTTTTTTCAGACAACTGAATCTACTTGTAACAGCAAGGCTCAGAAGTGCCCACACACTCAGCCCTTAACCCCAGTGTGCAGAAAGGGTCAAAACGTGTTTTTCAGCAGAAATAAACATGTTTCTGCAAGTTTGGTCAACCCCATGTAAGTTATGGGGCAGTAACATCACACTTTTCAAAACGTGTTTTTCAGCCCGAAATAAACGCGTTTTTTCAGACAACTGAATCTACTTGTAACAGCAAGGCTCAGAAGTGCCCACACACTCAGCCCTTAACCCCAGTGTGCAGAAAGGGTCAAAACGTGTTTTTCAGCAGAAATAAACATGTTTCTGCAAGTTTGGTCAACCCCATGTAAGTTATGGGGCAGTAACAAGACACTTTTCAAAACGTGTTTTTCAGCCCGAAATAAACGCGTTTTTTCAGACAACTGAATCTCCTTGTAATAGCAAGGCTCAGAAGAGCCCACACACTCAGCCCTTAACCCCAGTGTACAGAAAGTGTCAAAACGTGTTTTCCAGCAGAAATAAACATGTTTCTGCAAGTTTGGTCAACCCCATGTAAGTTATGGGGCAGTAACAAGACACTTTTCAAAACGTGTTTTTCAGCCCGAAATAAACGCGTTTTTTCAGACAACTGAATCTCCTTGTAATAGCAAGGCTCAGAAGAGCCCACACACTCAGCCCTTAACCCCAGTGTACAGAAAGTGTCAAAATGTGTTTTCCAGCAGAAATAAACATGTTTCTGCAAGTTTGGTCAACCCCATGTAAGTTATGGGGCAGTAACATCACACTTTTCAAAACGTGTTTTTCAGCCCGAAATAAACGCGTTTTTTCAGACAACTGAATCTACTTGTAACAGCAAGGCTCAGAAGTGCCCACACACTCAGCCCTTAACCCCAGTGTGCAGAAAGGGTCAAAACGTGTTTTTCAGCAGAAATAAACATGTTTCTGCAAGTTTGGTCAACCCCATGTAAGTTATGGGGCAGTAACAAGACACTTTTCAAAACGTGTTTTTCAGCCCGAAATAAAAGCGTTTTTTCATACAACTGAATCTCCTTGTAATAGCAAGGCTCAGAAGAGCCCACACACTCAGCCCTTAACCCCAGTGTACAGAAAGTGTCAAAACGTGTTTTCCAGCAGAAATAAACATGTTTCTGCAAGTTTGGTCAACCCCATGTAAGTTATGGGGCAGTAACATCACATTTTTCAAAACGTGTTTTTCAGCCCGAAATAAACGCGTTTTTTCAGACAACTGAATCTACTTGTAACAGCAAGGCTCAGAAGTGCCCACACACTCAGCCCTTAACCCCAGTGTGCAGAAAGGGTCAAAACGTGTTTTTCAGCAGAAATAAACATGTTTCTGCAAGTTTGGTCAACCCCATGTAAGTTATGGGGCAGTAACAAGACACTTTTCAAAACGTGTTTTTCAGCCCGAAATAAACGCGTTTTTTCAGACAACTGAATCTCCTTGTAATAGCAAGGCTCAGAAGAGCCCACACACTCAGCCCTTAACCCCAGTGTACAGAAAGTGTCAAAACGTGTTTTCCAGCAGAAATAAACATGTTTCTGCAAGTTTGGTCAACCCCATGTAAGTTATGGGACAGTAACAAGACACTTTTCAAAACGTGTTTTTCAGCCCGAAATAAACGCGTTTTTTCAGACAACTGAATCTCCTTGTAATAGCAAGGCTCAGAAGAGCCCACACACTCAGCCCTTAACCCCAGTGTACAGAAAGTGTCAAAATGTGTTTTCCAGCAGAAATAAACATGTTTCTGCAAGTTTGGTCAACCCCATGTAAGTTATGGGGCAGTAACATCACACTTTTCAAAACGTGTTTTTCAGCCTGAAATAAACGCGTTTTTTCAGACAACTGAATCTACTTGTAACAGCAAGGCTCAGAAGTGCCCACACACTCAGCCCTTAACCCCAGTGTGCAGAAAGGGTCAAAACGTGTTTTTCAGCAGAAATAAACATGTTTCTGCAAGTTTGGTCAACCCCATGTAAGTTATGGGGCAGTAACAAGACACTTTTCAAAACGTGTTTTTCAGCCCGAAATAAACGCGTTTTTTCAGACAGCAGAATCTCAGTGTAACTGCTAGGCTCAGAAGAGCCCACACACTCAGCTCTTAACCCCAGTGTGCAGAAAGTGTCCAAACGTGTTTTTCAGCAGAAATATACATGTTTCTGCAAGTTCGGTCACCCCCATGTAAGTTATGGGGCAGTAACAAGACACTTTTCAAAACGTGTTTTACAGCCCGAAATAAACGCGTTTTTTCAGACAACTGAATCTCCTTGTAATAGCAAGGCTCAGAAGAGCCCACACACTCAGCCCTTAACCCCAGTGTACAGAAAGTGTCAAAATGTGTTTTCCAGCAGAAATAAACATGTTTCTGCAAGTTTGGTCAACCCCATGTAAGTTATGGGGCAGTAACAAGACACTTTTCAAAACGTGTTTTTCAGCCCGAAATAAACGCGTTTTTTCAGACAACTGAATCTACTTGTAACAGCAAGGCTCAGAAGTGCCCACACACTCAGCCCTTAACCCCAGTGTGCAGAAAGGGTCAAAACGTGTTTTTCAGCAGAAATAAACATGTTTCTGCAAGTTTGGTCAACCCCATGTAAGTTATGGGGCAGTAACAAGACACTTTTCAAAACGTGTTTTTCAGCCCGAAATAAACGCGTTTTTTCAGACAGCAGAATCTCAGTGTAACTGCTAGGCTCAGAAGAGCCCACACACTCAGCTCTTAACCCCAGTGTGCAGAAAGTGTCCAAACGTGTTTTTCAGCAGAAATATACATGTTTCTGCAAGTTCGGTCACCCCCATGTAAGTTATGGGGCAGTAACAAGACACTTTTCAAAACGTGTTTTTCAGCCCGAAATAAACGCGTTTTTTCAGACAACTGAATCTCCTTGTAATAGTAAGGCTCAGAAGAGCCCACACACTCAGCCCTTAACCCCAGTGTACAGAAAGTGTCCAAACATGTTTTTCAGCAGAAATAAACATGTTTCTGCAAGTTTGGTCACCCCCATGTAAGTTATGGGGCAGTAACAAGACACTTTTCAAAACGTGTTTTTCAGCCCGAAATAAACGCGTTTTTTCAGACAACTGAATCTCCTTGTAATAGCAAGGCTCAGAAGAGCCCACACACTCAGCCCTTAACCCCAGTGTACAGAAAGTGTCAAAACGTGTTTTCCAGCAGAAATAAACATGTTTCTGCAAGTTTGGTCAACCCCATGTAAGTTATGGGGCAGTAACATCACACTTTTCAAAACGTGTTTTTCAGCCCGAAATAAACGCGTTTTTTCAGACAACTGAATCTACTTGTAACAGCAAGGCTCAGAAGTGCCCACACACTCAGCCCTTAACCCCAGTGTGCAGAAAGGGTCAAAACGTGTTTTTCAGCAGAAATAAACATGTTTCTGCAAGTTTGGTCAACCCCATGTAAGTTATGGGGCAGTAACAAGACACTTTTCAAAACGTGTTTTTCAGCCCGAAATAAACGCGTTTTTTCAGACAACTGAATCTCCTTGTAATAGCAAGGCTCAGAAGAGCCCACACACTCAGCCCTTAACCCCAGTGTGCAGAAAGTGTCCAAACGTGTTTTTCAGCAGAAATAAACATGTTTCTGCAAGTTTGGTCACCCCCATGTAAGTTATGGGGCAGTAACAAGACACTTTTCAAAACGTGTTTTTCAGCCCGAAATAAACGCGTTTTTTCAGACAACTGAATCTCCTTGTAATAGCAAGGCTCAGAAGAGCCCACACACTCAGCCCTTAACCCCAGTGTACAGAAAGTGTCAAAACGTGTTTTCCAGCAGAAATAAACATGTTTCTGCAAGTTTGGTCAACCCCATGTAAGTTATGGGGCAGTAACAAGACACTTTTCAAAACGTGTTTTTCAGCCCGAAATAAACGCGTTTTTTCAGACAACTGAATCTCCTTGTAATAGCAAGGCTCAGAAGAGCCCACACACTCAGCCCTTAACCCCAGTGTACAGAAAGTGTCAAAACGTGTTTTCCAGCAGAAATAAACATGTTTCTGCAAGTTTGGTCAACCCCATGTAAGTTATGGGGCAGTAACATCACACTTTTCAAAACGTGTTTTTCAGCCCGAAATAAACGCGTTTTTTCAGACAACTGAATCTACTTGTAACAGCAAGGCTCAGAAGTGCCCACACACTCAGCCCTTAACCCCAGTGTGCAGAAAGGGTCAAAACGTGTTTTTCAGCAGAAATAAACATGTTTCTGCAAGTTTGGTCAACCCCATGTAAGTTATGGGGCAGTAACATCACACTTTTCAAAACGTGTTTTTCAGCCCGAAATAAACGCGTTTTTTCAGACAACTGAATCTACTTGTAACAGCAAGGCTCAGAAGTGCCCACACACTCAGCCCTTAACCCCAGTGTGCAGAAAGGGTCAAAACGTGTTTTTCAGCAGAAATAAACATGTTTCTGCAAGTTTGGTCAACCCCATGTAAGTTATGGGGCAGTAACAAGACACTTTTCAAAACGTGTTTTTCAGCCCGAAATAAACGCGTTTTTTCAGACAACTGAATCTCCTTGTAATAGCAAGGCTCAGAAGAGCCCACACACTCAGCCCTTAACCCCAGTGTACAGAAAGTGTCAAAACGTGTTTTCCAGCAGAAATAAACATGTTTCTGCAAGTTTGGTCAACCCCATGTAAGTTATGGGGCAGTAACAAGACACTTTTCAAAACGTGTTTTTCAGCCCGAAATAAACGCGTTTTTTCAGACAACTGAATCTCCTTGTAATAGCAAGGCTCAGAAGAGCCCACACACTCAGCCCTTAACCCCAGTGTACAGAAAGTGTCAAAATGTGTTTTCCAGCAGAAATAAACATGTTTCTGCAAGTTTGGTCAACCCCATGTAAGTTATGGGGCAGTAACATCACACTTTTCAAAACGTGTTTTTCAGCCCGAAATAAACGCGTTTTTTCAGACAACTGAATCTACTTGTAACAGCAAGGCTCAGAAGTGCCCACACACTCAGCCCTTAACCCCAGTGTGCAGAAAGGGTCAAAACGTGTTTTTCAGCAGAAATAAACATGTTTCTGCAAGTTTGGTCAACCCCATGTAAGTTATGGGGCAGTAACAAGACACTTTTCAAAACGTGTTTTTCAGCCCGAAATAAAAGCGTTTTTTCATACAACTGAATCTCCTTGTAATAGCAAGGCTCAGAAGAGCCCACACACTCAGCCCTTAACCCCAGTGTACAGAAAGTGTCAAAACGTGTTTTCCAGCAGAAATAAACATGTTTCTGCAAGTTTGGTCAACCCCATGTAAGTTATGGGGCAGTAACATCACATTTTTCAAAACGTGTTTTTCAGCCCGAAATAAACGCGTTTTTTCAGACAACTGAATCTACTTGTAACAGCAAGGCTCAGAAGTGCCCACACACTCAGCCCTTAACCCCAGTGTGCAGAAAGGGTCAAAACGTGTTTTTCAGCAGAAATAAACATGTTTCTGCAAGTTTGGTCAACCCCATGTAAGTTATGGGGCAGTAACAAGACACTTTTCAAAACGTGTTTTTCAGCCCGAAATAAACGCGTTTTTTCAGACAACTGAATCTCCTTGTAATAGCAAGGCTCAGAAGAGCCCACACACTCAGCCCTTAACCCCAGTGTACAGAAAGTGTCAAAACGTGTTTTCCAGCAGAAATAAACATGTTTCTGCAAGTTTGGTCAACCCCATGTAAGTTATGGGACAGTAACAAGACACTTTTCAAAACGTGTTTTTCAGCCCGAAATAAACGCGTTTTTTCAGACAACTGAATCTCCTTGTAATAGCAAGGCTCAGAAGAGCCCACACACTCAGCCCTTAACCCCAGTGTACAGAAAGTGTCAAAATGTGTTTTCCAGCAGAAATAAACATGTTTCTGCAAGTTTGGTCAACCCCATGTAAGTTATGGGGCAGTAACATCACACTTTTCAGAACGTGTTTTTCAGCCTGAAATAAACGCGTTTTTTCAGACAACTGAATCTACTTGTAACAGCAAGGCTCAGAAGTGCCCACACACTCAGCCCTTAACCCCAGTGTGCAGAAAGGGTCAAAACGTGTTTTTCAGCAGAAATAAACATGTTTCTGCAAGTTTGGTCAACCCCATGTAAGTTATGGGGCAGTAACAAGACACTTTTCAAAACGTGTTTTTCAGCCCGAAATAAACGCGTTTTTTCAGACAGCAGAATCTCAGTGTAACTGCTAGGCTCAGAAGAGCCCACACACTCAGCTCTTAACCCCAGTGTGCAGAAAGTGTCCAAACGTGTTTTTCAGCAGAAATATACATGTTTCTGCAAGTTCGGTCACCCCCATGTAAGTTATGGGGCAGTAACAAGACACTTTTCAAAACGTGTTTTACAGCCCGAAATAAACGCGTTTTTTCAGACAACTGAATCTCCTTGTAATAGCAAGGCTCAGAAGAGCCCACACACTCAGCCCTTAACCCCAGTGTACAGAAAGTGTCAAAATGTGTTTTCCAGCAGAAATAAACATGTTTCTGCAAGTTTGGTCAACCCCATGTAAGTTATGGGGCAGTAACAAGACACTTTTCAAAACGTGTTTTTCAGCCCGAAATAAACGCGTTTTTTCAGACAACTGAATCTACTTGTAACAGCAAGGCTCAGAAGTGCCCACACACTCAGCCCTTAACCCCAGTGTGCAGAAAGGGTCAAAACGTGTTTTTCAGCAGAAATAAACATGTTTCTGCAAGTTTGGTCAACCCCATGTAAGTTATGGGGCAGTAACAAGACACTTTTCAAAACGTGTTTTTCAGCCCGAAATAAACGCGTTTTTTCAGACAGCAGAATCTCAGTGTAACTGCTAGGCTCAGAAGAGCCCACACACTCAGCTCTTAACCCCAGTGTGCAGAAAGTGTCCAAACGTGTTTTTCAGCAGAAATATACATGTTTCTGCAAGTTCGGTCACCCCCATGTAAGTTATGGGGCAGTAACAAGACACTTTTCAAAACGTGTTTTTCAGCCCGAAATAAACGCGTTTTTTCAGACAACTGAATCTCCTTGTAATAGTAAGGCTCAGAAGAGCCCACACACTCAGCCCTTAACCCCAGTGTACAGAAAGTGTCCAAACATGTTTTTCAGCAGAAATAAACATGTTTCTGCAAGTTTGGTCACCCCCATGTAAGTTATGGGGCAGTAACAAGACACTTTTCAAAACGTGTTTTTCAGCCCGAAATAAACGCGTTTTTTCAGACAACTGAATCTCCTTGTAATAGCAAGGCTCAGAAGAGCCCACACACTCAGCCCTTAACCCCAGTGTACAGAAAGTGTCAAAACGTGTTTTCCAGCAGAAATAAACATGTTTCTCAAGTTTGGTCAACCCCATGTAAGTTATGGGGCAGTAACATCACACTTTTCAAAACGTGTTTTTCAGCCCGAAATAAACGCGTTTTTTCAGACAACTGAATCTACTTGTAACAGCAAGGCTCAGAAGTGCCCACACACTCAGCCCTTAACCCCAGTGTGCAGAAAGGGTCAAAACGTGTTTTTCAGCAGAAATAAACATGTTTCTGCAAGTTTGGTCAACCCCATGTAAGTTATGGGGCAGTAACAAGACACTTTTCAAAACGTGTTTTTCAGCCCGAAATAAACGCGTTTTTTCAGACAACTGAATCTCCTTGTAATAGCAAGGCTCAGAAGAGCCCACACACTCAGCCCTTAACCCCAGTGTACAGAAAGTGTCAAAACGTGTTTTCCAGCAGAAATAAACATGTTTCTGCAAGTTTGGTCAACCCCATGTAAGTTATGGGGCAGTAACATCACACTTTTCAAAACGTGTTTTTCAGCCCGAAATAAACGCGTTTTTTCAGACAACTGAATCTACTTGTAACAGCAAGGCTCAGAAGTGCCCACACACTCAGCCCTTAACCCCAGTGTGCAGAAAGTGTCCAAACGTGTTTTTCAGCAGAAATAAACATGTTTCTGCAAGTTTGGTCACCCCCATGTAAGTTATGGGGCAGTAACAAGACACTTTTCAAAACGTGTTTTTCAGCCCGAAATAAACGCGTTTTTTCAGACAACTGAATCTCCTTGTAATAGCAAGGCTCAGAAGAGCCCACACACTCAGCCCTTAACCCCAGTGTACAGAAAGTGTCAAAACGTGTTTTCCAGCAGAAATAAACATGTTTCTGCAAGTTTGGTCAACCCCATGTAAGTTATGGGGCAGTAACAAGACACTTTTCAAAACGTGTTTTTCAGCCCGAAATAAACGCGTTTTTTCAGACAACTGAATCTCCTTGTAATAGCAAGGCTCAGAAGAGCCCACACACTCAGCCCTTAACCCCAGTGTACAGAAAGTGTCAAAACGTGTTTTCCAGCAGAAATAAACATGTTTCTGCAAGTTTGGTCAACCCCATGTAAGTTATGGGGCAGTAACATCACACTTTTCAAAACGTGTTTTTCAGCCCGAAATAAACGCGTTTTTTCAGACAACTGAATCTACTTGTAACAGCAAGGCTCAGAAGTGCCCACACACTCAGCCCTTAACCCCAGTGTGCAGAAAGGGTCAAAACGTGTTTTTCAGCAGAAATAAACATGTTTCTGCAAGTTTGGTCAACCCCATGTAAGTTATGGGGCAGTAACAAGACACTTTTCAAAACGTGTTTTTCAGCCCGAAATAAACGCGTTTTTTCAGACAACTGAATCTCCTTGTAATAGCAAGGCTCAGAAGAGCCCACACACTCAGCCCTTAACCCCAGTGTACAGAAAGTGTCAAAACGTGTTTTCCAGCAGAAATAAACATGTTTCTGCAAGTTTGGTCAACCCCATGTAAGTTATGGGGCAGTAACAAGACACTTTTCAAAACGTGTTTTTCAGCCCGAAATAAACGCGTTTTTTCAGACAACTGAATCTCCTTGTAATAGCAAGGCTCAGAAGAGCCCACACACTCAGCCCTTAACCCCAGTGTACAGAAAGTGTCAAAATGTGTTTTCCAGCAGAAATAAACATGTTTCTGCAAGTTTGGTCAACCCCATGTAAGTTATGGGGCAGTAACATCACACTTTTCAAAACGTGTTTTTCAGCCCGAAATAAACGCGTTTTTTCAGACAACTGAATCTACTTGTAACAGCAAGGCTCAGAAGTGCCCACACACTCAGCCCTTAACCCCAGTGTGCAGAAAGGGTCAAAACGTGTTTTTCAGCAGAAATAAACATGTTTCTGCAAGTTTGGTCAACCCCATGTAAGTTATGGGGCAGTAACAAGACACTTTTCAAAACGTGTTTTTCAGCCCGAAATAAAAGCGTTTTTTCATACAACTGAATCTCCTTGTAATAGCAAGGCTCAGAAGAGCCCACACACTCAGCCCTTAACCCCAGTGTACAGAAAGTGTCAAAACGTGTTTTCCAGCAGAAATAAACATGTTTCTGCAAGTTTGGTCAACCCCATGTAAGTTATGGGGCAGTAACATCACATTTTTCAAAACGTGTTTTTCAGCCCGAAATAAACGCGTTTTTTCAGACAACTGAATCTACTTGTAACAGCAAGGCTCAGAAGTGCCCACACACTCAGCCCTTAACCCCAGTGTGCAGAAAGGGTCAAAACGTGTTTTTCAGCAGAAATAAACATGTTTCTGCAAGTTTGGTCAACCCCATGTAAGTTATGGGGCAGTAACAAGACACTTTTCAAAACGTGTTTTTCAGCCCGAAATAAACGCGTTTTTTCAGACAACTGAATCTCCTTGTAATAGCAAGGCTCAGAAGAGCCCACACACTCAGCCCTTAACCCCAGTGTACAGAAAGTGTCAAAACGTGTTTTCCAGCAGAAATAAACATGTTTCTGCAAGTTTGGTCAACCCCATGTAAGTTATGGGGCAGTAACAAGACACTTTTCAAAACGTGTTTTTCAGCCCGAAATAAACGCGTTTTTTCAGACAACTGAATCTCCTTGTAATAGCAAGGCTCAGAAGAGCCCACACACTCAGCCCTTAACCCCAGTGTACAGAAAGTGTCAAAATGTGTTTTCCAGCAGAAATAAACATGTTTCTGCAAGTTTGGTCAACCCCATGTAAGTTATGGGGCAGTAACATCACACTTTTCAAAACGTGTTTTTCAGCCTGAAATAAACGCGTTTTTTCAGACAACTGAATCTACTTGTAACAGCAAGGCTCAGAAGTGCCCACACACTCAGCCCTTAACCCCAGTGTGCAGAAAGGGTCAAAACGTGTTTTTCAGCAGAAATAAACATGTTTCTGCAAGTTTGGTCAACCCCATGTAAGTTATGGGGCAGTAACAAGACACTTTTCAAAACGTGTTTTTCAGCCCGAAATAAACGCGTTTTTTCAGACAACTGAATCTACTTGTAACAGCAAGGCTCAGAAGAGCCCACACACTCAGCTCTTAACCCCAGTGTGCAGAAAGTGTCCAAACGTGTTTTTCAGCAGAAATAAACATGTTTCTGCAAGTTTGGTCACCCCCATGTAAGTTATGGGGCAGTAACAAGACACTTTTCAAAACGTGTTTTTCAGCCCGAAATAAACGCGTTTTTTCAGACAACTGAATCTCCTTGTAATAGTAAGGCTCAGAAGAGCCCACACACTCAGCCCTTAACCCCAGTGTACAGAAAGTGTCCAAACATGTTTTTCAGCAGAAATAAACATGTTTCTGCAAGTTTGGTCACCCCCATGTAAGTTATGGGGCAGTAACAAGACACTTTTCAAAACGTGTTTTTCAGCCCGAAATAAACGCGTTTTTTCAGACAACTGAATCTCCTTGTAATAGCAAGGCTCAGAAGAGCCCACACACTCAGCCCTTAACCCCAGTGTACAGAAAGTGTCAAAACGTGTTTTCCAGCAGAAATAAACATGTTTCTGCAAGTTTGGTCAACCCCATGTAAGTTATGGGGCAGTAACATCACACTTTTCAAAACGTGTTTTTCAGCCCGAAATAAACGCGTTTTTTCAGACAACTGAATCTACTTGTAACAGCAAGGCTCAGAAGTGCCCACACACTCAGCCCTTAACCCCAGTGTGCAGAAAGGGTCAAAACGTGTTTTTCAGCAGAAATAAACATGTTTCTGCAAGTTTGGTCACCCCCATGTAAGTTATGGGGCAGTAACAAGACACTTTTCAAAACGTGTTTTTCAGCCCGAAATAAACGCGTTTTTTCAGACAACTGAATCTCCTTGTAATAGTAAGGCTCAGAAGAGCCCACACACTCAGCCCTTAACCCCAGTGTATAGAAAGTGTCCAAACATGTTTTTCAGCAGAAATAAACATGTTTCTGCAAGTTTGGTCACCCCCATGTAAGTTATGGGGCAGTAACAAGACACTTTTCAAAACGTGTTTTTCAGCCCGAAATAAACGCGTTTTTTCAGACAACTGAATCTCCTTGTAATAGCAAGGCTCAGAAGAGCCCACACACTCAGCCCTTAACCCCAGTGTACAGAAAGTGTCAAAACGTGTTTTCCAGCAGAAATAAACATGTTTCTGCAAGTTTGGTCAACCCCATGTAAGTTATGGGGCAGTAACATCACACTTTTCAAAACGTGTTTTTCAGCCCGAAATAAACGCGTTTTTTCAGACAACTGAATCTACTTGTAACAGCAAGGCTCAGAAGTGCCCACACACTCAGCCCTTAACCCCAGTGTGCAGAAAGGGTCAAAACGTGTTTTTCAGCAGAAATAAACATGTTTCTGCAAGTTTGGTCAACCCCATGTAAGTTATGGGGCAGTAACAAGACACTTTTCAAAACGTGTTTTTCAGCCCGAAATAAACGCGTTTTTTCAGACAACTGAATCTCCTTGTAATAGCAAGGCTCAGAAGAGCCCACACACTCAGCCCTTAGCCCCAGTGTACAGAAAGTGTCAAAACGTGTTTTCCAGCAGAAATAAACATGTTTCTGCAAGTTTGGTCAACCCCATGTAAGTTATGGGGCAGTAACATCACACTTTTCAAAACGTGTTTTTCAGCCCGAAATAAACGCGTTTTTTCAGACAACTGAATCTACTTGTAACAGCAAGGCTCAGAAGTGCCCACCCACTCAGCCCTTAACCCCAGTGTGCAGAAAGGGTCAAAACGTGTTTTTCAGCAGAAATAAACATGTTTCTGCAAGTTTGGTCAACCCCATGTAAGTTATGGGGCAGTAACAAGACACTTTTCAAAACGTGTTTTTCAGCCCGAAATAAACGCGTTTTTTCAGACAACTGAATCTCAGTGTAACTGCTAGGCTCAGAAGAGCCCACACACTCAGCTCTTAACCCCAGTGTGCAGAAAGTGTCCAAACGTGTTTTTCAGCAGAAATAAACATGTTTCTGCAAGTTTGGTCACCCCCATGTAAGTTATGGGGCAGTAACAAGACACTTTTCAAAACGTGTTTTTCAGCCCGAAATAAACGCGTTTTTTCAGACAACTGAATCTCCTTGTAATAGCAAGGCTCAGAAGAGCCCACACACTCAGCCCTTAACCCCAGTGTACAGAAAGTGTCAAAACGTGTTTTCCAGCAGAAATAAACATGTTTCTGCAAGTTTGGTCAACCCCATGTAAGTTATGGGGCAGTAACATCACATTTTTCAAAACGTGTTTTTCAGCCCGAAATAAACGCGTTTTTTCAGACAACTGAATCTACTTGTAACAGCATGGCTCAGAAGTGCCCACACACTCAGCCCTTAACCCCAGTGTGCAGAAAGGGTCAAAACGTGTTTTTCAGCAGAAATAAACATGTTTCTGCAAGTTTGGTCAACCCCATGTAAGTTATGGGGCAGTAACAAGACACTTTTCAAAACGTGTTTTTCAGCCCGAAATAAACGCGTTTTTTCAGACAACTGAATCTCCTTGTAATAGCAAGGCTCAGAAGAGCCCACACACTCAGCCCTTAACCCCAGTGTACAGAAAGTGTCAAAATGTGTTTTCCAGCAGAAATAAACATGTTTCTGCAAGTTTGGTCAACCCCATGTAAGTTATGGGGCCGTAACATCACACTTTTCAAAACGTGTTTTTCAGCCTGAAATAAACGCGTTTTTTCAGACAACTGAATCTACTTGTAACAGCAAGGCTCAGAAGTGCCCACACACTCAGCCCTTAACCCCAGTGTGCAGAAAGGGTCAAAACGTGTTTTTCAGCAGAAATAAACATGTTTCTGCAAGTTTGGTCAACCCCATGTAAGTTATGGGGCAGTAACAAGACACTTTTCAAAACGTGTTTTTCAGCCCGAAATAAACGCGTTTTTTCAGACAGCAGAATCTCAGTGTAACTGCTAGGCTCAGAAGAGCCCACACACTCAGCTCTTAACCCCAGTGTGCAGAAAGTGTCCAAACGTGTTTTTCAGCAGAAATATACATGTTTCTGCAAGTTCGGTCACCCCCATGTAAGTTATGGGGCAGTAACAAGACACTTTTCAAAACGTGTTTTACAGCCCGAAATAAACGCGTTTTTTCAGACAACTGAATCTCCTTGTAATAGCAAGGCTCAGAAGAGCCCACACACTCAGCCCTTAACCCCAGTGTACAGAAAGTGTCAAAATGTGTTTTCCAGCAGAAATAAACATGTTTCTGCAAGTTTGGTCAACCCCATGTAAGTTATGGGGCAGTAACAAGACACTTTTCAAAACGTGTTTTTCAGCCCGAAATAAACGCGTTTTTTCAGACAACTGAATCTACTTGTAACAGCAAGGCTCAGAAGTGCCCACACACTCAGCCCTTAACCCCAGTGTGCAGAAAGGGTCAAAACGTGTTTTTCAGCAGAAATAAACATGTTTCTGCAAGTTTGGTCAACCCCATGTAAGTTATGGGGCAGTAACAAGACACTTTTCAAAACGTGTTTTTCAGCCCGAAATAAACGCGTTTTTTCAGACAGCAGAATCTCAGTGTAACTGCTAGGCTCAGAAGAGCCCACACACTCAGCTCTTAACCCCAGTGTGCAGAAAGTGTCCAAACGTGTTTTTCAGCAGAAATATACATGTTTCTGCAAGTTCGGTCACCCCCATGTAAGTTATGGGGCAGTAACAAGACACTTTTCAAAACGTGTTTTTCAGCCCGAAATAAACGCGTTTTTTCAGACAACTGAATCTCCTTGTAATAGTAAGGCTCAGAAGAGCCCACACACTCAGCCCTTAACCCCAGTGTACAGAAAGTGTCCAAACATGTTTTTCAGCAGAAATAAACATGTTTCTGCAAGTTTGGTCACCCCCATGTAAGTTATGGGGCAGTAACAAGACACTTTTCAAAACGTGTTTTTCAGCCCGAAATAAACGCGTTTTTTCAGACAACTGAATCTCCTTGTAATAGCAAGGCTCAGAAGAGCCCACACACTCAGCCCTTAACCCCAGTGTACAGAAAGTGTCAAAACGTGTTTTCCAGCAGAAATAAACATGTTTCTGCAAGTTTGGTCAACCCCATGTAAGTTATGGGGCAGTAACATCACACTTTTCAAAACGTGTTTTTCAGCCCGAAATAAACGCGTTTTTTCAGACAACTGAATCTACTTGTAACAGCAAGGCTCAGAAGTGCCCACACACTCAGCCCTTAACCCCAGTGTGCAGAAAGGGTCAAAACGTGTTTTTCAGCAGAAATAAACATGTTTCTGCAAGTTTGGTCAACCCCATGTAAGTTATGGGGCAGTAACAAGACACTTTTCAAAACGTGTTTTTCAGCCCGAAATAAACGCGTTTTTTCAGACAACTGAATCTCCTTGTAATAGCAAGGCTCAGAAGAGCCCACACACTCAGCCCTTAACCCCAGTGTACAGAAAGTGTCAAAACGTGTTTTCCAGCAGAAATAAACATGTTTCTGCAAGTTTGGTCAACCCCATGTAAGTTATGGGGCAGTAACATCACACTTTTCAAAACGTGTTTTTCAGCCCGAAATAAACGCGTTTTTTCAGACAACTGAATCTACTTGTAACAGCAAGGCTCAGAAGTGCCCACACACTCAGCCCTTAACCCCAGTGTGCAGAAAGTGTCCAAACGTGTTTTTCAGCAGAAATAAACATGTTTCTGCAAGTTTGGTCACCCCCATGTAAGTTATGGGGCAGTAACAAGACACTTTTCAAAACGTGTTTTTCAGCCCGAAATAAACGCGTTTTTTCAGACAACTGAATCTCCTTGTAATAGCAAGGCTCAGAAGAGCCCACACACTCAGCCCTTAACCCCAGTGTACAGAAAGTGTCAAAACGTGTTTTCCAGCAGAAATAAACATGTTTCTGCAAGTTTGGTCAACCCCATGTAAGTTATGGGGCAGTAACAAGACACTTTTCAAAACGTGTTTTTCAGCCCGAAATAAACGCGTTTTTTCAGACAACTGAATCTCCTTGTAATAGCAAGGCTCAGAAGAGCCCACACACTCAGCCCTTAACCCCAGTGTACAGAAAGTGTCAAAACGTGTTTTCCAGCAGAAATAAACATGTTTCTGCAAGTTTGGTCAACCCCATGTAAGTTATGGGGCAGTAACATCACACTTTTCAAAACGTGTTTTTCAGCCCGAAATAAACGCGTTTTTTCAGACAACTGAATCTACTTGTAACAGCAAGGCTCAGAAGTGCCCACACACTCAGCCCTTAACCCCAGTGTGCAGAAAGGGTCAAAACGTGTTTTTCAGCAGAAATAAACATGTTTCTGCAAGTTTGGTCAACCCCATGTAAGTTATGGGGCAGTAACAAGACACTTTTCAAAACGTGTTTTTCAGCCCGAAATAAACGCGTTTTTTCAGACAACTGAATCTCCTTGTAATAGCAAGGCTCAGAAGAGCCCACACACTCAGCCCTTAACCCCAGTGTACAGAAAGTGTCAAAACGTGTTTTCCAGCAGAAATAAACATGTTTCTGCAAGTTTGGTCAACCCCATGTAAGTTATGGGGCAGTAACAAGACACTTTTCAAAACGTGTTTTTCAGCCCGAAATAAACGCGTTTTTTCAGACAACTGAATCTCCTTGTAATAGCAAGGCTCAGAAGAGCCCACACACTCAGCCCTTAACCCCAGTGTACAGAAAGTGTCAAAATGTGTTTTCCAGCAGAAATAAACATGTTTCTGCAAGTTTGGTCAACCCCATGTAAGTTATGGGGCAGTAACATCACACTTTTCAAAACGTGTTTTTCAGCCCGAAATAAACGCGTTTTTTCAGACAACTGAATCTACTTGTAACAGCAAGGCTCAGAAGTGCCCACACACTCAGCCCTTAACCCCAGTGTGCAGAAAGGGTCAAAACGTGTTTTTCAGCAGAAATAAACATGTTTCTGCAAGTTTGGTCAACCCCATGTAAGTTATGGGGCAGTAACAAGACACTTTTCAAAACGTGTTTTTCAGCCCGAAATAAAAGCGTTTTTTCATACAACTGAATCTCCTTGTAATAGCAAGGCTCAGAAGAGCCCACACACTCAGCCCTTAACCCCAGTGTACAGAAAGTGTCCAAACGTGTTTTCCAGCAGAAATAAACATGTTTCTGCAAGTTTGGTCAACCCCATGTAAGTTATGGGGCAGTAACATCACATTTTTCAAAACGTGTTTTTCAGCCCGAAATAAACGCGTTTTTTCAGACAACTGAATCTACTTGTAACAGCAAGGCTCAGAAGTGCCCACACACTCAGCCCTTAACCCCAGTGTGCAGAAAGGGTCAAAACGTGTTTTTCAGCAGAAATAAACATGTTTCTGCAAGTTTGGTCAACCCCATGTAAGTTATGGGGCAGTAACAAGACACTTTTCAAAACGTGTTTTTCAGCCCGAAATAAACGCGTTTTTTCAGACAACTGAATCTCCTTGTAATAGCAAGGCTCAGAAGAGCCCACACACTCAGCCCTTAACCCCAGTGTACAGAAAGTGTCAAAACGTGTTTTCCAGCAGAAATAAACATGTTTCTGCAAGTTTGGTCAACCCCATGTAAGTTATGGGGCAGTAACAAGACACTTTTCAAAACGTGTTTTTCAGCCCGAAATAAACGCGTTTTTTCAGACAACTGAATCTCCTTGTAATAGCAAGGCTCAGAAGAGCCCACACACTCAGCCCTTAACCCCAGTGTACAGAAAGTGTCAAAACGTGTTTTCCAGCAGAAATAAACATGTTTCTGCAAGTTTGGTCAACCCCATGTAAGTTATGGGGCAGTAACATCACACTTTTCAAAACGTGTTTTTCAGCCCGAAATAAACGCGTTTTTTCAGACAACTGAATCTACTTGTAACAGCAAGGCTCAGAAGTGCCCACACACTCAGCCCTTAACCCCAGTGTGCAGAAAGGGTCAAAACGTGTTTTTCAGCAGAAATAAACATGTTTCTGCAAGTTTGGTCAACCCCATGTAAGTTATGGGGCAGTAACAAGACACTTTTCAAAACGTGTTTTTCAGCCCGAAATAAACGCGTTTTTTCAGACAACTGAATCTCCTTGTAATAGCAAGGCTCAGAAGAGCCCACACACTCAGCCCTTAACCCCAGTGTACAGAAAGTGTCAAAACGTGTTTTCCAGCAGAAATAAACATGTTTCTGCAAGTTTGGTCAACCCCATGTAAGTTATGGGGCAGTAACAAGACACTTTTCAAAACATGTTTTTCAGCCCGAAATAAACGCGTTTTTTCAGACAACTGAATCTCCTTGTAATAGCAAGGCTCAGAAGAGCCCACACACTCAGCCCTTAACCCCAGTGTACAGAAAGTGTCAAAATGTGTTTTCCAGCAGAAATAAACATGTTTCTGCAAGTTTGGTCAACCCCATGTAAGTTATGGGGCAGTAACATCACACTTTTCAAAACGTGTTTTTCAGCCCGAAATAAACGCGTTTTTTCAGACAACTGAATCTACTTGTAACAGCAAGGCTCAGAAGTGCCCACACACTCAGCCCTTAACCCCAGTGTGCAGAAAGGGTCAAAACGTGTTTTTCAGCAGAAATAAACATGTTTCTGCAAGTTTGGTCAACCCCATGTAAGTTATGGGGCAGTAACAAGACACTTTTCAAAACGTGTTTTTCAGCCCGAAATAAACGCGTTTTTTCAGACAACTGAATCTCCTTGTAATAGCAAGGCTCAGAAGAGCCCACACACTCAGCCCTTAACCCCAGTGTACAGAAAGTGTCAAAACGTGTTTTCCAGCAGAAATAAACATGTTTCTGCAAGTTTGGTCAACCCCATGTAAGTTATGGGGCAGTAACATCACACTTTTCAAAACGTGTTTTTCAGCCCGAAATAAACGCGTTTTTTCAGACAACTGAATCTACTTGTAACAGCAAGGCTCAGAAGTGCCCACACACTCAGCCCTTAACCCCAGTGTGCAGAAAGGGTCAAAACGTGTTTTTCAGCAGAAATAAAC
Source organism: Lepisosteus oculatus (assembly GCF_040954835.1). Taxonomy (NCBI): domain Eukaryota; kingdom Metazoa; phylum Chordata; class Actinopteri; order Semionotiformes; family Lepisosteidae; genus Lepisosteus; species Lepisosteus oculatus. Next base: position 181,110 of record NW_027167711.1, read on the forward strand.
ATGTTTCTGCAAGTTTGGTCAACCCCATGTAAGTTATGGGGCAGTAACAAGACACTTTTCAAAACGTGTTTTTCAGCCCGAAATAAACGCGTTTTTTCAGACAGCAGAATCTCAGTGTAACTGCTAGGCTCAGAAGAGCCCACACACTCAGCTCTTAACCCCAGTGTGCAGAAAGTGTCCAAACGTGTTTTTCAGCAGAAATAAACATGTTTCTGCAAGTTTGGTCACCCCCATGTAAGTTATGGGGCAGTAACAAGACACTTTTCAAAACGTGTTTTTCAGCCCGAAATAAACGCGTTTTTTCAGACAACTGAATCTCCTTGTAATAGCAAGGCTCAGAAGAGCCCACACACTCAGCCCTTAACCCCAGTGTACAGAAAGTGTCAAAACGTGTTTTCCAGCAGAAATAAACATGTTTCTGCAAGTTTGGTCAACCCCATGTAAGTTATGGGGCAGTAACATCACACTTTTCAAAACGTGTTTTTCAGCCCGAAATAAACGCGTTTTTTCAGACAGCAGAATCTCAGTGTAACTGCTAGGCTCAGAAGAGCCCACACACTCAGCTCTTAACCCCAGTGTGCAGAAAGTGTCCAAACGTGTTTTTCAGCAGAAATAAACATGTTTCTGCAAGTTTGGTCACCCCCATGTAAGTTATGGGGCAGTAACAAGACACTTTTCAAAACGTGTTTTTCAGCCCGAAATAAACGCGTTTATTCAGACAACTGAATCTCCTTGTAATAGTAAGGCTCAGAAGAGCCCACACACTCAGCCCTTAACCCCAGTGTACAGAAAGTGTCAAAACGTGTTTTCCAGCAGAAATAAACATGTTTCTGCAAGTTTGGTCAACCCCATGTAAGTTATGGGGCAGTAACATCACACTTTTCAAAACGTGTTTTTCAGCCCGAAATAAACGCGTTTTTTCAGACAACTGAATCTACTTGTAACAGCAAGGCTCAGAAGTGCCCACACACTCAGCCCTTAACCCCAGTGTGCAGAAAGGGTCAAAACGTGTTTTTCAGCAGAAATAAACATGTTTCTGCAAGTTTGGTCAACCCCATGTAAGTTATGGGGCAGTAACAAGACACTTTTCAAAACGTGTTTTTCAGCCCGAAATAAACGCGTTTTTTCAGACAACTGAATCTCCTTGTAATAGCAAGGCTCAGAAGAGCCCACACACTCAGCCCTTAACCCCAGTGTACAGAAAGTGTCAAAACGTGTTTTCCAGCAGAAATAAACATGTTTCTGCAAGTTTGGTCAACCCCATGTAAGTTATGGGGCAGTAACATCACACTTTTCAAAACGTGTTTTTCAGCCCGAAATAAACGCGTTTTTTCAGACAACTGAATCTACTTGTAACAGCAAGGCTCAGAAGTGCCCACACACTCAGCCCTTAACCCCAGTGTGCAGAAAGTGTCCAAACGTGTTTTTCAGCAGAAATAAACATGTTTCTGCAAGTTTGGTCACCCCCATGTAAGTTATGGGGCAGTAACAAGACACTTTTCAAAACGTGTTTTTCAGCCCGAAATAAACGCGTTTTTTCAGACAACTGAATCTCCTTGTAATAGCAAGGCTCAGAAGAGCCCACACACTCAGCCCTTAACCCCAGTGTACAGAAAGTGTCAAAACGTGTTTTCCAGCAGAAATAAACATGTTTCTGCAAGTTTGGTCAACCCCATGTAAGTTATGGGGCAGTAACATCACACTTTTCAAAACGTGTTTTTCAGCCCGAAATAAACGCGTTTTTTCAGACAACTGAATCTACTTGTAACAGCAAGGCTCAGAAGTGCCCACACACTCAGCCCTTAACCCCAGTGTGCAGAAAGGGTCAAAACGTGTTTTTCAGCAGAAATAAACATGTTTCTGCAAGTTTGGTCAACCCCATGTAAGTTATGGGGCAGTAACAAGACACTTTTCAAAACGTGTTTTTCAGCCCGAAATAAACGCGTTTTTTAAGACAGCAGAATCTCAGTGTAACTGCTAGGCTCAGAAGAGCCCACACACTCAGCTCTTAACCCCAGTGTGCAGAAAGTGTCCAAACGTGTTTTTCAGCAGAAATAAACATGTTTCTGCAAGTTTGGTCACCCCCATGTAAGTTATGGGGCAGTAACAAGACACTTTTCAAAACGTGTTTTTCAGCCCGAAATAAACGCGTTTTTTCAGACAACTGAATCTCCTTGTAATAGCAAGGCTCAGAAGAGCCCACACACTCAGCCCTTAACCCCAGTGTACAGAAAGTGTCAAAACGTGTTTTCCAGCAGAAATAAACATGTTTCTGCAAGTTTGGTCACCCCCATGTAAGTTATGGGGCAGTAACAAGACACTTTTCAAAACGTGTTTTTCAGCCCGAAATAAACGCGTTTTTTCAGACAACTGAATCTCCTTGTAATAGCAAGGCTCAGAAGAGCCCACACACTCAGCCCTTAACCCCAGTGTACAGAAAGTGTCAAAACGTGTTTTCCAGCAGAAATAAACATGTTTCTGCAAGTTTGGTCAACCCCATGTAAGTTATGGGGCAGTAACATCACACTTTTCAAAACGTGTTTTTCAGCCCGAAATAAACGCGTTTTTTCAGACAACTGAATCTACTTGTAACAGCAAGGCTCAGAAGTGCCCACACACTCAGCCCTTAACCCCAGTGTGCAGAAAGGGTCAAAACGTGTTTTTCAGCAGAAATAAACATGTTTCTGCAAGTTTGGTCAACCCCATGTAAGTTATGGGGCAGTAACAAGACACTTTTCAAAACGTGTTTTTCAGCCCGAAATAAACGCGTTTTTTCAGACAACTGAATCTCCTTGTAATAGCAAGGCTCAGAAGAGCCCACACACTCAGCCCTTAACCCCAGTGTACAGAAAGTGTCAAAACGTGTTTTCCAGCAGAAATAAACATGTTTCTGCAAGTTTGGTCAACCCCATGTAAGTTATGGGGCAGTAACATCACACTTTTCAAAACGTGTTTTTCAGCCCGAAATAAACGCGTTTTTTCAGACAACTGAATCTACTTGTAACAGCAAGGCTCAGAAGTGCCCACACACTCAGCCCTTAACCCCAGTGTGCAGAAAGTGTCCAAACGTGTTTTTCAGCAGAAATAAACATGTTTCTGCAAGTTTGGTCACCCCCATGTAAGTTATGGGGCAGTAACAAGACACTTTTCAAAACGTGTTTTTCAGCCCGAAATAAACGCGTTTTTTCAGACAACTGAATCTCCTTGTAATAGCAAGGCTCAGAAGAGCCCGCACACTCAGCCCTTAACCCCAGTGTACAGAAAGTGTCAAAACGTGTTTTCCAGCAGAAATAAACATGTTTCTGCAAGTTTGGTCAACCCCATGTAAGTTATGGGGCAGTAACAAGACACTTTTCAAAACGTGTTTTTCAGCCAGAAATAAACGCGTTTTTTCAGACAACTGAATCTCCTTGTAATAGCAAGGCTCAGAAGAGCCCACACACTCAGCCCTTAACCCCAGTGTACAGAAAGTGTCAAAACGTGTTTTCCAGCAGAAATAAACATGTTTCTGCAAGTTTGGTCAACCCCATGTAAGTTATGGGGCAGTAACATCACACTTTTCAAAACGTGTTTTTCAGCCCGAAATAAACGCGTTTTTTCAGACAACTGAATCTACTTGTAACAGCAAGGCTCAGAAGCTCCCACACACTCAGCCCTTAACCCCAGTGTGCAGAAAGGGTCAAAACGTGTTTTTCAGCAGAAATAAACATGTTTCTGCAAGTTTGGTCAACCCCATGTAAGTTATGGGGCAGTAACAAGACACTTTTCAAAACGTGTTTTTCAGCCCGAAATAAACGCGTTTTTTCAGACAACTGAATCTCCTTGTAATAGCAAGGCTCAGAAGCTCCCACACACTCAGCCCTTAACCCCAGTGTGCAGAAAGGGTCAAAACGTGTTTTTCAGCAGAAATAAACATGTTTCTGCAAGTTTGGTCAACCCCATGTAAGTTATGGGGCAGTAACAAGACACTTTTCAAAACGTGTTTTTCAGCCCGAAATAAACGCGTTTTTTCAGACAACTGAATCTCCTTGTAATAGCAAGGCTCAGAAGAGCCCACACACTCAGCCCTTAACCCCAGTGTACAGAAAGTGTCAAAACGTGTTTTCCAGCAGAAATAAACATGTTTCTGCAAGTTTGGTCAACCCCATGTAAGTTATGGGGCAGTAACAAGACACTTTTCAAAACGTGTTTTTCAGCCCGAAATAAACGCGTTTTTTCAGACAACTGAATCTCCTTGTAATAGCAAGGCTCAGAAGAGCCCACACACTCAGCCCTTAACCCCAGTGTACAGAAAGTGTCAAAATGTGTTTTCCAGCAGAAATAAACATGTTTCTGCAAGTTTGGTCAACCCCATGTAAGTTATGGGGCAGTAACATCACACTTTTCAAAACGTGTTTTTCAGCCCGAAATAAACGCGTTTTTTCAGACAACTGAATCTACTTGTAACAGCAAGGCTCAGAAGTGCCCACACACTCAGCCCTTAACCCCAGTGTGCAGAAAGGGTCAAAACGTGTTTTTCAGCAGAAATAAACATGTTTCTGCAAGTTTGGTCAACCCCATGTAAGTTATGGGGCAGTAACAAGACACTTTTCAAAACGTGTTTTTCAGCCCGAAATAAACGCGTTTTTTCAGACAACTGAATCTCCTTGTAATAGCAAGGCTCAGAAGAGCCCACACACTCAGCCCTTAACCCCAGTGTACAGAAAGTGTCAAAACGTGTTTTCCAGCAGAAATAAACATGTTTCTGCAAGTTTGGTCAACCCCATGTAAGTTATGGGGCAGTAACATCACATTTTTCAAAACGTGTTTTTCAGCCCGAAATAAACGCGTTTTTTCAGACAACTGAATCTACTTGTAACAGCAAGGCTCAGAAGTGCCCACACACTCAGCCCTTAACCCCAGTGTGCAGAAAGGGTCAAAACGTGTTTTTCAGCAGAAATAAACATGTTTCTGCAAGTTTGGTCAACCCCATGTAAGTTATGGGGCAGTAACAAGACACTTTTCAAAACGTGTTTTTCAGCCCGAAATAAACGCGTTTTTTCAGACAACTGAATCTCCTTGTAATAGCAAGGCTCAGAAGAGCCCACACACTCAGCCCTTAACCCCAGTGTACAGAAAGTGTCAAAACGTGTTTTCCAGCAGAAATAAACATGTTTCTGCAAGTTTGGTCAACCCCATGTAAGTTATGGGGCAGTAACATCACACTTTTCAAAACGTGTTTTTCAGCCCGAAATAAACGCGTTTTTTCAGACAACTGAATGTACTTGTAACAGCAAGGCTCAGAAGTGCCCACACACTCAGCCCTTAACCCCAGTGTGCAGAAAGGGTCAAAACGTGTTTTTCAGCAGAAATAAACATGTTTCTGCAAGTTTGGTCAACCCCATGTAAGTTATGGGGCAGTAACATCACACTTTTCAAAACGTGTTTTTCAGCCCGAAATAAACGCGTTTTTTCAGACAACTGAATCTACTTGTAACAGCAAGGCTCAGAAGTGCCCACACACTCAGCCCTTAACCCCAGTGTGCAGAAAGG